>NW_006256486.1:5948240-6106491 GCF_000478725.1 Eutrema salsugineum
AATCAGTGTCCTTTAAACATTTTTATCTCAATGAAAACCATACTGATCCTGCTTATTTCACTTTTAAAATTCATAAGGTCATTGCTCCAAGCGATTGGGAATACGATCTTAATAAAAATCTAAATTTTCCAGAAAATCTAAAAGATCTCTCTTGTTTCAATGTCTCTTTCAACTACTGGGACTATTGTCAGGCTTGGTACATTTTTTTTTAATCCAATCTCCAAAACGTAAACACACATGGTTAATGTTTTTTGATACCACTTGTGATTTATCCAAATCTCCTTATTGGTTCATTCCGTGGTGGAACTATTTTGGTTCTGTTACCAAAATTTTCAAGCCTAACATTCAAAAGTCTTTTCAAATCTTCAAAACAAACTTCATTCCATCAGAAAATGAAAAGAAATTTCCCCCATTAGCCCTTTTTCACTCTAAATTTCATTTTCCTTGGGTTTTTTCTTGGACTCTCGAGTTTTCCCCTGATCCGATTCCAATCATTAGGAGAAAGTTCAGAGTAAAATGGTGGGATAAATTTAAAATTCCCTCAAACCTTTATCTGTCCAACATTCTAGAATGGATAAAAATCCAAAATTCCAACTCCTCCTTCGCCCTTATCCAAGCACCAAATAAAAACCAAACACCGGAAACAACCTTTTTCTTGGCACAAAAATCCAAAATGTTATCGATGCTAGCAGCAGCTAAATCAGAAGAAGAAATTAAGGCAATCTCCTTACAATTCATTCCCTTAATCTCAGACTCTATTTCACAAACCTCAGGAAGCGGATCAGAATCTAATATCCCGGATGTTGATGAAGAAATTTTTAGAAACAGTGGAGTATGATTTCTCGCCACCAAAGTACAAATCTCGAAAAAATCATTGTTACGAAAATATCATAAAGACAAATATTTTGATACGATCCACAACGACGAAATACGACAACCCCGCACATCGAAGACCGCATTTCTCGGTGTTGTTTTCCGCAGACATGACACCACTTTGAAATTGGAGACAATCTTTTTCAATTAGAGACAATCTTTTGCAATTGGAGACAAGCTTTTGTGAGTAGATTTATCCATTCTCTACCACTATTTTATGTTTTATTATTATTTTTATCATTTGAACTCTTGTAAAACTCCTATATAAAGGAGTGTGTGTTTAGTTGTAATCCCCAAGTTTTCCTTCACCATTTCTCATCCTTCTCTTTCATTCTCTTTCTCTACCATATTCTCTAAGTCCTGTAATCTTCTACATTGTTACAATTTCCAATAAGTAAGTTTTTCCAAACTTGTACTATGACTGGTTTAACCGCCTTTACTTTTATGTAATAAAAATATTTTATCTTGTTTATATTACAGTTTACATTTATGTTTATATTTAAATTTATGTTTAAGTGGCTGGTTTAACCGCCCATTATACTAAATAGTTTGTATATATATATTTATAATTTTTATTTTATTTCTGTTTCTTTAGTTTTATTTTATTTTCTGTTTCTTTTATGTTCATAATTTTATATTATTTTTTATTTCTGTTTTATATATAATCTACTTCCGTTTCTTATGGTATCATATATATATATATATATATATAGAAGTCGGTGTTAATTATTAGTTACATTGTTTTAACATTATATATATATATATATACTTATTTAATGCAGTACATTCGGTGACGGAGTTAAAGAATGCATATCCGGGGTTTTTGAAACTGAAATCAATGATCGTAAAGATCAACACTATGCCCAGTGGTTAAAAGCGCAAGTATGTAAAAAATATATATACTTATTTTTTTTGGTATAGGATATGCATATTTGCAAAATTAAGAAATTAAAGCAAGTGTTTTTGTGATTAGGTGGACCCAAATGATCCGGATGAATATCCAACATGGTTCCATGAGTTACTCCTAGGTCTGATGGCAAAAATAACGACAGCCTTCATGTATTTCACTCGGGGCTATGTTTTTCATACATACAGTCACGGTGCAAAGCGGGCGACAACTAACTATGGAGTTTGTGTGAGGGGTGACATAGATTTTTATGGAGTTCTGCAAGAAATAATTGAAGTGGAGTATCCTGGATTGTTAAGGCTGAAAACTGTTATCTTCAAAGTTGACTGGTTTGATCCAACTGTTGGAAGAGGGGTACGAGTAAACAATTTTGGAGTTGTTGACGTGAACAAATCATGACAGTACAACAGCTTTGAGCCATTTATATTAACTTCTCAAGCGGAACAGGTCACATTTCTGCCATACCCCCGAGTTGGAGCAACACGAATCTCATGGTTGGCAGTAGTTAAAGTGGCTCCAAGGGGCAAGATTGTAGGGGTTGAGGATGTTCCACTGCAATAGGACACTTGCGTAGATCTGACTGAACCAGATATCGATGAGGAGATTTTCGTAATTGACCCTCAGAACAGGCAAGTTGAAGATATCCCCGATGATACAGAAGAAGAATGTGAATATGATGAATTTGATGAAACCGAGGACGATGATGAAGATTTGGCGGAAGACGACACTGATGGTGATGAAGAACATCGAGAGGATGAATCTGAATGATTTTCATGCATGGTTTTCATTATTAAGTAATTTTTAATTGTATTTGTTTGAATTTTTTTTTACTAATTTAAACCATTACGACGGTTTTACGACGATGCACTTCCAGACTGATTCAGTTTACAGGGACTTCATAAAGATTCAGGATATATGAGTCCTTTTTCCAGAACAGCCAAGCTAAGGAACAAGATTTCAAGCTTCACTCAGCATTCTAATGAGACTTTTGGAGAAGCTTGGGACAGGTTTAGGAGCTATACAACTCAGTGCCCACATCATGGCTTTTCAGAAGCCTCTCTCCTTATCACGTTTTATAGAGGAGCTGTTCCCAAGATAAGGACTCAGCTGGACACAGAAACAAATGGGAATTTCTTGGCAAAAGAAATCAATGCAGCTATGGAACTTGTTGAGAACCTAGCCATGAGCCAAGACACTTATAGGGAACACTATGACCGGTGCTATAGAGGAGAAGGTTCTGGTAAACAACAAGAGCTGAAAAGGGATCTAGAGGAGTTGAAAGTTAAGTTTCCAAAGCTTGTAATGGCCACTCCACAATTTATGAACTATGTGGCTGAAGAGAAGAGTTGCTTTACTAATGTCCATGAATCTGGTCTTTTTCAAGAGGAGCTGCACTTCATTGGGAACCAGAATAAGTTTCAAGGGTACCCTCCTCAAGGCTTTCCTCAAAAGAATCAGTACCAAGGCAACTGCCAGGTCAACAATCTTATCAGCCACAAGCGGTTCAGGCACAAGGGAACAGCTTCACAAACCAAGTCAGCTTTTAAGCAACAAAGACCTCTACCTCTTGGATTCGGTCAGCCACAGTTTCAGCAGGGTTCTATGCCACAGCAAGGTCCTGATATTGGTATTGTTCTCCAACAGCTCTTACAAGGACAACAGAAGCTTGATTCCAAGTGTCTTGACCAGACTTCTAAGATGGAGACACTAGGCTCTGAACTTAAGATTCTTAGAAAGAACAAGGGCATCTGCACTTCAGAAACTCAGGTCTCTCTTTCTGGTAAAGCTGTTCAAAACCCCAAAGATTATTGCAATGCCATCTTTCAAGTGATGATCACTCAGCTGCTGTTCAAGAGATTGAATACCTTCTTTATGGTCAAGTCTCTGATGGGTCCAGCCCTAACAATGAGGAAGAGGACACCATTATAGAGGACGTTATGAGCTTGTTACCTGATCTCAATGAGGACATAAAGAAGGTGGAGGGGCAGCCTGTTCAGTTTTTTACTTGCAGCATTGGAATGATTTTGTTGAGAAATGGAACGATTCAAGGGATGCTGAAGCAAAAGGGGCGCCGGTTGATCAAGAACAGCCAAAAGATGATGTCTCCAGCCTAGATTCACCAAAGATGAAGCCTACATCACTCCCAAAGCTGGGTAATCTACGGAAATTTACTATCTCTTGCACTCGTGGGAAGTTCAGGGTTGAGAATGCCTTGTGTGATTCAGGCTCAAGTGTAAATGTGATGTCTCTTAGCATGATGGAGAGACATGGGATCAAGAACTTAAAGGAGTATCCTTCTTCCATCACTTTTGGCGATTCTTACTCAAAGAAACCTCATGGGCTGATAGAGAACTATCCTTTGAAGGTTGGTGAGTGCATAGTTCCAACTGATTTCATAGTCATGAAGATGAAAAAGACAAAGGAGCTTCCACTTTGCTTGGGACTTCATTCCTTAACACAACTGGTGCAAGGATTGACTTTGATACTCAAAGAGTGGTGCTTACAAAGGTGGATAAGGACGTCTCTTACCCTGTCAAGCCTCCCTTAGCCAAATTTTGTGGATCAGCTGCTCAAGAGATAGATGAGCCAAAGGTGTTTGAGATGAAATATGTGGGAAGTGTTGGAGTTTTAGGAGGATATAAATCCCTTTCAGCTGTGGAGAAAGGAGAACAAGCCCACATCAACTATAGTCATAAATATGAGAATGAAGAGCCTTTGATCAGATTAGAAGATATCTTCCTCACATGGTCTCCTACACTTAGTGAGCTAAAGATGATCAACCGCAAAGGTGAAAGTTCAGCATCACAAGAAAAGAGCCTTGAACTTGAATCTCCTTCTCAAGATTTTACTTTCACTCCTTGGGAATCTGATGATGGATCCACAAAGTACAAGCTGGATTGCAATGGGAAATCAGATTATTTGCTGAACTTAGGACAGGCCTCACAAAGGCGATCTTTGACAAGGATCCTGATGGTATTCAAGAGCTGATGCAAAAGAAACTCAAGGTGGAGCTTAGAGAACAAGGGTCTAAGGGTACTCAAAGGAAACAGACCTCGGCATTCATGCTCAAGACAATTGAAGTACTCAAGAGCATCAGTGCTCATCCTCACCCAACCTAAGAAAGGTTTTGCAAAGTCAAACTTAGTGACTTTAAACAAAGTGCTCTTGGGAGACACCCCAAGCTTATCATTGTATATAGTCTTTTTAATATTTTCCTTAGTGTTTTTAGAATGTTTTGATGGGTTTGCTAAGTGATCTCAGGTTCTAGAAAGTTTTCTTACTCAATGGTTTGAAGGAAGAAGTGCAGAGAGGAGCTTAAAGGTGGCGGCCTAATGAATTAAAGGAGCAGTAAACTTGAGACCTAAGCCAAGCACCTCGTGATGGTCATTACCGAGGTCTCAAGTTTTCTCTTCTAGGGACCAAGTGCCTAGTGATGCCTCGGGAAAGTCCAAGCTGCGGCGTACTTCAGTCCAATACCGAGGTGCCCTTGCAACATGCCCAGAAAACAGGCACTCTTGGCATCACTACCTCGGCATGGCCAAGCAGAGGGATCCCTGCACGAGCATGAACTAAAAGAGACGCTTGAGAGACTTGAGGGTTCAAAGCACCAGCATTCTCCTCCATGGTCCACGCCTCCCATTCCATCAAAAACAAGGCTGGTAATACTCCAAACTCTTTGTACATATGCATCTTGTTCTTCATTATTCATTTTGCATCTTTCATGCTTTTGATTTTCTCTCCTCTCTTATGCCTTTATAACACATGGGACTGTGTTATTTAAGTGTGGGGGAGGAGTTTAGTGTCTACTAATCATGTTTTCTCTGTTCTTATTTTCTCTTTTGCATTTTGAGTCTCATGTAGTTGCATCTAAGTGCATATAAAAATCAATAAATCAAAAACAAATTTGACAAAAAAATGCTCATTTTAGTTGCATTTGCATTTTAGGATCGAGTCTAGTTGCATCATATAGGTTGCATCTTGCAGGGAGTAATGATAGGTTTTCCTAGAGAGTACATCACTTTGAAAACTTGAACTGAATATGCTTGTGAATCTTTTTCTGTGCTTGCAAAGTCAGAAACGATCTGAATCCGAGAAGCAAGTTTGAATTGAACTCAACTCTAATTCAGTGAGAACCTTGAACTTGACTTGAAAATATCTTTTGGTGCATTGTTTGCATAAGCTTGTGGATACTGACATACATGCTAGAGCTAGAACCATTATTTTTACCGCCCTTTTTCCTTAGCTCAAGTAGCTGAATCCGTATCATGGATCAGTTCCCTCACCTTGAACCCATCCTTCTTTTAAATCAATGTTTGTGTGTGAATTGAAAGGCCACCTTGGATCAAACGTGGCAGAAAGTGTTAGGTTTAGGCGACAAGGGCAGGTCTCATTGAGTGCTGTGTTCCAACATCAAGGAACTGAGAGTGTTGGCGAGGAATAAGTGTGGGGGAAAAGACTTGTCGGTGAGTGGAAAAAGGTGAGATGAGTGGAAAAGATAAAGTGGAAATAGCTAAGGGAATGGAAGAAAAAGAATTCGGTCTTGGAGTTTTAAGTTAAGGAAGCAAGCTCTGGTGTTGTGAAAAAGAAAACCTAGCCTCTAAATGAAAAGAAAAGTGAAAAGAAGCCAAAGAGCTCAAACGTTTTGAAAAGAAAGAGAAAGAGGCTAGGGATTGCGAAAGAAAGTGAAAAAGAGCTAATGAAAGTGTAGACTCCAAGACCTGAGCATGAGAAAAGAAAATGAGTCCCCTAGTTAGGCGATCAACGAGAGTAAAAAGAGAGGTTCTTGAGAGTGTGAGCAAGTGAGGAATCTTTGAATTGAGTGTGGGGTGGGATGAGTCTTTGCCCTTGTATGCATAGGTTGCTTTTTACCTTTAGCATTCTGCCGAAGTTTGATCATTCATAGAGAGATCCCTTTGCTGCATTAAACCCGCTTGAACACTGATGAGATCATTTTAATCTCATAGCCTCTCCCTAGCCAAGCCAGGTTGTTTAAACATTGCATCATTCGATTTACCTGATAAAAGCTTAATGAATGTGAAAGAGCTGAGAGAGAGGAGAACTTGTGGAGATTCCTTGTTGAGTTGATATATATCTGAGTATGGCTTTGCATTGCATAATTGAGCATGAACTTGAATTCTCATTGTGATCACTTCTCTTTAAAAGGGAAATATGAACTCCCAATATGAATTCTCATTATTTGGAGTGGAGAATGTGATTCAGATGAAGAAATGGAGTTGAAATTATTAAAAATGGTGTAGAGGACCAATTTTGAGGTTCTCGGAAAAATGCTGTACTGATGGTCAAAAATTCTCGGCTAAAATCACGTTTTGGCGGTTAAGTTTCTCGGCCAAAAATCTCGAGTGCAGATACATCTCAGAAACAACGTTACCGGAAGGTCTTGCCATTCGATTCAGTTATCGGAGTCTTCATGAAAGTTGGAGATAATTGAGTCAAAACCCCAGAACATTTAAAATCAGGATATTTGGAGCACTGAGCTGAAAGTTATGGCCACCGGAAGACGAACATTTCTCGCACTCATTCCGGAGAAACCCGATACGCCTCAAAGACGTCGTTACTGGGAAGCCTTCCCTTCCGATCTGGCTTACAGGGTCTTCATATAAGTTTTCGAGAAATGCGTCTAGTTTCCAGAACGCTTTGAATAATTGGATTTGGAGAAGTGAGCAGAGATTTAAGCTCACCGGTACACACACCTGTCTCATCGCTACTTTTAGAACGGCCCGATGAGCTTCAAAGGTTGCGAGGGATGATGCACTTGCAGACTGATTCAGTTTACAGGGCCTTCAGAAAGATTATAGATATATGAGTCCTATTTCCAGAACGTTTGATATCATTAAATTTGGCGCTATGAGCAAGAAGATAACGTTTCCGGAATGGACACATGTCTAGAAGCCTCTTTCTGATCGTGTCAATGCATCGCAAAGATTAGCCCTACGGGGAACCTTCCACTTCCCAAGCGCCGATAGTTTCTTCACCAAAGTTTGATCTGGATGAGTTCTATTTCTCATGGAACTGGTTTCAGGTCATTTGGATTTACGATATGAAAGTTACACTGAACGGAAGAGAAGCTGGTTAATTCGGGTTTTTAGAGATGTGATGTAAGCTAAGTGTTGTGCCCTACCTCGGCGTGAATATCTCGGTTTGTTATGACGAGGAGGCATGTTTACGAAGCTTTTAGACTATACCTCGAGCTAGCACCTCGGTCTTTTAACACCAAGGCTCCCTTGATCACCAAAATGATGCCAAAACGACTAAGTGTTGAAGCTGACCTTGGTGTGAACCCCTCGGCTTTACATGTCGGACTCCTATGTAACAGAAACCTCGACTACCAAGCCCCTCGGCGTGTTATGCCGAGGTCCTCATCTCTCCAATCCAGATCACAAACAAATCCACTTCACGTTCAAAGCTTTAACCGGATCAAAGGCCAAGTCTCATGCATGTTCTTCAAGTGTTCATCAAAGTTTCAACCCAGCACATGACCCCCTGGTGTATGACCCTCGGTGTGAGACTTCTTCAGATGTCGAGGGGAGGCTCCAGCAACCCAGAAAGGGCGGGTCAGTACCCAGTACCCATGCATTCCCTATAAATAGTTTTTAGAAAGAAAACCCTAATTATCTCATCTTATCTTGTCTTATCTTTATGTTAGCTTATCTTTTATCTTATTTTCTCTTATTTTTAGTGTAAACCGAGTTTGATTAAGAGATGTCTAAGGGATTTGATCATTCCAAAGCTGTTTCTTATCATCTCATCATCTCATTTTTGCTTCTAATCATGATTAACATCATCTCTGATAACTAAGAGTTTTCAAGGCTCTTTATAGAGGTTATCAATCCCCTGTCTTGTAGTACAAGGGGTTTATCAATCCAGATGTGGTGTTAGACACTCTATGTGATCAGGTTCTTAATTCAAGCAAACAAGAGTGGTTTTGATTATCTAAAGACAACTACAAGCTTAAACAGGATTAAAGACTAATGAAATGATTAAACAAGAACTAAACAATGACAAATGATGAGAATGTATGAATGATGATGAGAAAGGTCTTAGACATGATAGTGGATTAGGGTGCCTTAAGTGATAAACTAATGAGCTAATGAATCATATGATCAAGCAAACCATTCAACATAAACATCTTTAATTAAGTTAATCCTCTCATGAAGGTATTAACTCCTATGCTAAAACAGTTTCTAACCTAATCATCATCAGTGAAACATGAGTTAACAAGCATTAAGAATCAGTTTAATTTGTCATTTAAGCATATAGACAATCATTCCCATGATGAATAACACTTAAACCTCTAACAACCTTGGTTCAGGCATTTCATCAAACACTTTTGGTGCATGAAATGCCCAGAATCTAGACCACATATGATTTGTATGGATCTAGCATAAAGAACAAGTTGTAGAGAATGGAATATGCATGATCTAACCCCTAAGCTCACTAATCTACCACTTAAGCACCCTAATCTACATATCTAAGACCTTAATATGGGATTACTCACTAATCATGATCAACACACTAGATCTTTGCAAGATATGTAGTTAATCATGATTAGAAGTGTGATTTGATAATAAGAAATGATAGAACAAGATGAAAAAGACTCTAAAAATCGATTTTAAACTCAAAAGCAAAGTGTAACAAGTGGTCTTTCACAAAAAGGGAAAAGGGACTAAAAATGGATAAAAGGTTCTCTCCAATTAGGTCTAAAAACTATATATAGATGTTTTGGGCGAACCGGGTAAACCCGGAACAAACCGGGTACTGACCCGGTCTTGGTGGGTAAAGATGAGTTCGCCACGGTCAAGTGTGTTCTTGGTGTGGCCGTGGCAACTTGACCGTGTCAAAGTCTTGTTCGCGTGTTCTTGGTTGCATCTTGGTGCCGCGGTCTAACAAGTCTCGTCCAAAACCCGTGGCAAGTCGTCGTGTCAAACTCCGAAGGTTTGTGAAAAGGTTCCACGGTCAAGCCCTAGACCGTGGCATTCATACCGTGTCAATCGCCGAAGGTGTGTAAAAGTTGCCACGGTTAAGTCCTAGACCGTGACATTCAAACCATGTCAAATGCCGAATGCTTGTAAAGTCCTTCCCAGCCAAATGTCTCTTTGCCACGGTCAAGTGTAGACCATGGCATGAAGATCGTGTCAATCGCCGAAGGTTTGCAATTAAGTGCCACGGCCAAGTGTGGACCGTGGCATTCCATCGCGGCATGTTTCACTTAGCTCGTGTCATTCAGGGCTGTTTGGACCACTTCGCATTCCGGAGAGTGTAACTTCTGAGATACTTGTCCGAATTGAGTGATTCCGGTTGCAGAGGACAGAAGACTCATATATCTCCAACTTCAGTGAAGGAAGATTCGGTGCTTGGGAAGTGGAAAGCTTCCTGGAGGGCTCATCTTTGCAGTGCATTTACACGATCAGAGAGAGGCGTCTAGACATGTGTCCATTCCGGAGACCGTATCTTCCTGCTCATAGCTCCGAATTGAACGATCTTGGATGTTCTGGAAAGAGGACTAAAATTTCTCTGATTCTCATGAAGGCCCCGGAAACTGAATCTGCCTGGAAGTGCACCGTCATTCGCATTCTTCAGAGCTCATCGGCTTGGTCCAAAACAGCAGCAAGACAGGGGTTTCTTCCGACGAGCTTAACTCTCTGCTCACGCGTCCGAATTCCATGATTCCACTTTCTATGGAACCGTGATCCTATCCTCTCCAACTTTGATGAAGCACCCGCCAACTGAATCGGACGGGAAGGTTCCCCCTACAGGCGATTTCGGAAACGTGTCTGCACCCGGAGATTTTGGCCGATACAATCCACTCGCGGTACGTGAGAATGGCCGATAAAATCCACCCGTGGTACGCGTTTTGGCCAAGAAAAACCTTCCTGGTGCGCGAGAATGGCCGATAGCCTCCAAAGACCCAATTTCACCATTTTCAAGCCTTGACCACCATTCCACCTTCTGGATTCATCTTTCCAATTCCAAAAAGCTCCAAATACACCTGATTAACACTCAAAACATGCAAAGACTCATTGGGACCTAATGCATCTCCTAAGTTCTAAAAAAAACCCTAAGGACCTAAAATGCATGAAATAAAACATGATTTGTAATGAAATGTGCAACCTAAATGATGCAAATTATGAACATATCAATCTCTTGCAAAAGATTAGATGTGTTCTTCATGATTAGTGAGTAATCATCTTTTAAGCTTTTAGGTGTGTAGATTAGGGTGTTTAGGTGTTTAATTTATGATTTTTAGGTTCTAGATTCTCATTTCCTTTCCTTAGTTAGCTGATCTTAATGCTAGATCTTTGCACATCACTCTGATCTAGACCTTAGGCATTTCTCCACCCACAAGGTGTATGATGAAATGCCTGAAAGAGCTAACTTAAGGGTTCAAGCGTTTTTTAATCATGAGAATGATTGTTAGATGCATGAATGACATATTAGAACTGTTTCTTAATGCTCAGTGATTCATATTTCACAAATGTTGATTTGGTTTGAAAATGGATTAGTGTAGAGGTTAATGCCTTCATGAGAGGATTAATCTAGTTTAAAGTTCTAAGTTAATTGGTTTTGAGATCATGTGAATACTTGTTGCTTCTTTCTGTATAAGATTCGGTCCTCTCTTAAGTAGAAACCGTTTGGTCATAATTAGACTTGATACTCTATGCTTGTTGATTGCTCGATCTTGCTTAAGGTGAATTAATCTTGATTAAGTGGTGTACAAAAGGATTATTGTCATGGGGAATGAATTAATCTATCTTTGAAGTCTAGACTAAAGAGTAACAAGCATTGCATTTTGTTCTTAGCATCATGAATAAATATCTGAAGCACCCTAATCAATGATCACATCTAGAAGTTTCGCTTTCATCATCTTTATTATCATCATCATCTTGTTTAGCTTGCTCTGTTTACTTCTTTATCATTGTTTGTTTGTTTCTTGTTTATGCTTTCATTAGTTATTTGTCACCAAACTTTTCTTGTCTCACTTGACTTAAGAACTTATCTTATAAACTAGTGCCTAACTACCACACATATGGATTGACACCCTTTATACTACTTCAACAAGGGGATTGATAACCCTTTCTAAGAGCCTTAAAACTCTTAGCTATCAATTGGCGCCATTACCATATTGTGTGGGGATTGTTAGCATTAGTTTCTGATATAGTTTTTGAGATCAAGTTTAGTTTGTTTTACTGATTTCCTTTCAAGTTCTGTCTTTTTTTCAGGTGTATGATCACAAGAACTCAAGCAAGAAGACAAAGAGAAAGCGCTGCTGACTTAGAAAGATTGGAATGGATCAGCAAGCTGGGATTGAGCACCAGCCTCAAGAAGCTGCTCACGGTCAAGGAGCTGGTATAAGAGCTAATGGGAACAGAAATCAGGTTCCCCAGGATCAGGTCCATCAGGGACAAGCTCAGGGTAATCAGGACCAAGACCGGCCTCAGGTTAATCAACTGCAACCCCACCCAAACCCACCCTGGCGTCAGGAGCCTCCACTGGTCTATGTAGGAGATAATGACCGAGCCAATACACACCACTACAGGACCGGCATTCAAGCTCCTCCAGTTCAGAACACCAATTTTGAAGTGAAAGCCTCTATGCTCAACATTGTGCAGAACTCTAAGTTCCAGGGGCTGCCAAATGAGGATCCTTTGGAGCATTTGGATCACTTTGATAGAGTTTGTGATCTCACCAAGATAAGTGGTGTCTCTGAAGACAGCTTCAAGCTTCGGCTTTTCCCATTCAGCTTAGGAGACAAGGCACACCAATGAGAGAAGAACCTACCTAGAGGTTCAATACAGACTTGGGAACAATGCAAGCTTGCTTTTTTATCCAAGTTCTTCCCAACTTCTAGAACAGCCAAGCTAAGGAACAAGATTTCAAGCTTCACTCAGCATTCTAATGAGACTTTTGGAGAAGCTTGGAACAGGTTTAGGAGCTATAGAACTCAGTGCCCACATCATGGCTTTTCAGAAGCCTCTCTCCTTAGCACTTTGTATAGAGGAGATGTTCCCAAGATCAGGACTCAGCTGGACACAGCATCAAATGAGAATTTCTTGGCAAAAGAAATCAGTGCAGCTATGGAACTTGTTGAGAACCTAGCCATGAGCTAAGACACTTATGGTGAAGACTATGACCGGTGCTATAGAGGAGAAGGTTCTGGTAAACAACAAGAGCTGGAAAAGGATCTAGAGGAGTTGAAAGTTAAGTTTGCAAAGCTTGTAATGGCCTCTCCACAGTTCCCCCACCTTGAACCCATCCTTCTTTCAAGCCAATGTTTCTGTGTGAATTGAAAGGCCACCTTGGATCAAACTTAGCAGAAAGTGTTAGGTTTAGAGAAACAATGGCAGGTCTCATTGAGTGCTGTGTTCCAACATCAAGGAACTGAGAGTGTTGGCGAGGAATATGTGTGGGGGGAAAGACTTGTTGGTGAGTGGAAAAATGTGAGATGAGTGGAAAAGAGAAAGTGGAAATAGCTAGGGGAATGAAAGAAAAAGAATTCGGTCTTGGAGTTTTAATTTAAGGAAGCAAGCTCTGGTGTTGTGAAAAAAAAACCTAGCTTCTAAATGAAAAGAAAAGTGAAAAGAAGCCAAAGAGCTCAAACGTTTTGAATAGTAAGAGAAAGAGGCTAGGGAATGCGAAAGAAAGTGAAAAAGAGCTAATGAAAGTGTAGACTCCAAGACCTGAGCATGAGAAAAGAAAATGAGTCCCCTAGTTAGGCGATAACGAGAGTAAAAAGAGAGGTTCTTGAGAGTGTGAACATGTGAGGAAACTTTGAATTGAGTGTGGGGTGGGATGAGTCTTTGCCTTTGTATGCATAGGTTGCTTTTTACCTTTAGCATTCTGCCGAAGTTTGATCATTCATAGAGAGATCCCATTTCTGTATTAAACCCTCTTGAACACTGATGAGATCATTTTAATCTCATAGCATCTCCCTAGCCAAGCCAGCTTGTTTAAACATTGCATCATTCGATTCACCTGATAAAAGCTTAATAAATGTGAAAGAGTTGAGAGAGAGGAGAACTTGTGGAAATTCCTTGTTGAGTTGATATATATCTGAGTATGGATTTGCATTGCATAATTGAGCATGAACTTGAATTCTCATTGTGATCACTTCTCTTTAAAAAGGAATTATGAAATCCAAATGCATTCAACCTCTCTCTCTCATTTGTTCTTTTTGCTTGAGGACAAGCAAAGGATAAGTGTGGGGGAGTTGATATATTCATAAATTTCATCATTTAGTGTACATAATCTCGTCCAAATCATATCTCATTTGCATACATTTTAGGTCTTTAGGCGTTGTTTTAGGACTTAGGAGATTGCATTAGGTCCAAGAGAGTTTTGCATGTTTTGGAGTGTTATTCAGGTGCTTTTGGAGCTTATTTGGAGTGGAGAATGTGATTCAGATGAAGAAATGGAGTTTAAATCATCAAAAATGGTGTATAGGAGGTTCTCGGCAAAATGCTGTACTGATGGTCGAAAATTCTCGGATAAATTCCTTCCTGCGGATAGATCTCTCGGCCAAAAACACGTACCGGCGGTTAAGTTTCTCGGCCAAAAATCTCGAGTGCAGATACATCTCAGAAATCACGTTACCGGAAGGTCTTGCCGTCCGAGTCAGTTGTCGGGGTCTTCATGAAAGTTGGAGATAATTGAGTCAAGAACCCAGAAAAGTTCTAATCATTGAATTTGGAGTACTAGGCAGAATGATATGGCCACCGGAAGACGAACATATCTCGCACTCATTCCGGAGAGACCCGATACGTCTCAAAGACGTCGTTACTGGCAAGCCTTCCCTTCCGATCTGGCTTACAGGGTATTCATAGAAATTTTAGATAAATGAATCTAGTTTCCATAACGCTTAGAATCATTGGATTTGAAGTAGTGAGAAGAGAGTTAAGCTCACCGGAAGACACACCTGTCTCGTTGGTATTTTTAGACCGACCCAATGAGCTCCAAAGATTGCGAGGGACGATGCACTTACAGACTGATTCAGTTTACAAGGCCTTCATCACGATTCAGTATATTTGAGTCTTCTTTCTATAACGTTTAATATCATTGAATGTGGAGCTATGAGCAGGAAGATAACGTTTCTGGAATGAACACATGTCTAGAAGCCTCTTTCTGATCGTGTCAATGCACCGCAAAGATGAGCCCTCCGGGGAACCTTCCACTTCCCAAGCGCCGATAGTTTCTTTACCAAATTTTGATCTGGATGAGTGATATTTCTCATGAAAATTGTTTCAGATCATTTGGAGTTACGAGCTGAAAGTTACACTGAACGGAAGAGAAGCTGGTCAATTCGGATTTTTAGAGATGCGACTGAAAGCTAAGTGTTGTGCCCTACCTGGGAGTGAATACCTCGGTTTGTTAAGACGAGGAGGCATGTTTACGAAGCTTTTAGATTATACCTCGAGCTAGCACCTCGGTCTTTCAACACCAAGGCTCCCTTGACCACCAAAATGATCCCAAAACGACTAAGTGTTGAAGCTGACCTTGGTGTGAACCCCTCGGCTTTACATGTCGGACTCCTATGTAACACAAAACTCGACTACCAAGCCCCTCGGCGTGTTATGCTGAGGTCCTCATCTCTCCAACCCAGATCACAAACAAATCCACTTCACGTTTCAAAGCTTTAACCGGATCAAAGGCCAAGTCTCATGCATGTTCTTCAAGTGTTCATCAAAGTTTCAACCCAGCACATGACCCCCTGGTGTATGACCCTCGGTGTGAAACTTCTTCAGACGTCGAGGGGTGGCTCCAGCAACCCAGAAAGGCCGGGTCAGTACCCAGTACCCATGCGTTCCCTATAAATAGTTTTTAGAAAGAAAACCCTAATTATCTAATCTTATCTTGTCTTATCTTTATGTTAGCTTATCTTTTATCTTATTTTATCTTATTTTTAGTGTAAACCGAGTTTGATTAAGAGATATCTAAGGGATTTGATCATTCCAAAGATGTTTCTTGTCATCTCATCATCTCATTTCTGCTTCTAATCATGATTAACATCATCTCTTGCAAAAGATTAGATGTGTTCTTCATGATTAGTGAGTAGTCATCTTTTAAGTTTTCAGGTGTGTAGATTACGGTGCTTAGGTGTTTGATTTATGATGTTTAGGTTCTAGATTCTCATTTCCTTTCCTTAGTTAGCTGCTCTTAATGCTAGATCTTTGCACATCACTCTGATCTAGACCTTAAGCATTTCTCTACCCACAAGGTGTTTGATGAAATGTCTGAAAGAGCTAACTTAAGGGTTCAAGCGTTTTTTCATCATGGGAATGATTGTTAGATGCATGAATGACATTAGAACTGTTTCTTAATGCTCAGTGATTCATATTTCACAAATGATGATTTGGTTTGAAAATTGATTAGTGTAGAGGTTAATGCCTTCATGAGAGGATTAATCTAGTTTAGAGTTCTAAGTTAATTGGTTTTGAGATCATGTGAATACTTGTTGCTTCTTTCTGTGTAAGATTCAGTCCTCTCTTTAGTAGAAACCGTTTGGTCATAATTAGACTTGATACTCTATGCTTGTTGATTGCTTGATCTTGCTTAAGGTGAATTAATCTTGATTAAGTGGTTTACAAAAGGATTATTGTCATGGGAATGAATTAATCTATCTTTGAAGTCTAGACTAAAGAGTAACAAGCATTGTATTTTGTTCTTAGCATCATGAATCAATATCTAAAGCACCCTAATCAATGATCACATCTAGAAGTTTAGCTTTCATCATCTTTATTATCATCATCATCTTGTTTAGCTTGCTTTGTTTACTTCTTTATCATTGTTTGTTTGTTTCTTGTTTATGCTTTCATTAGTTACTTGTCACCAAGCCTTTCTTGTCTCACTTGACTTAAGAACTTATCTTATAAACTAGTGCCTAACTACCACACATATGGATTGACACCCTTTATACTACTTTGACAAGGGGATTGATAACCCTTTCTAAGAGCCTTAAAACTCTTAGCTATCAATTGGTTCAAATGTTTTGCGGTAAGCTAATTAAAATTATGCATTATATTATTACTTTTTATCTTTTAAAATAATTACTAACTCTTTTTTTGTAGCAAAACTGGAATTGGGAAACTTCCGCACACGAAAGTGTGAAGACGGCCTTCAGAGAGAAGGTCAAGTTCCTGCTCAACAACACTGTTTCCGACCGGAAGCAGAAGTGGGAGGTCGACGGTGACAACGCAAAGCCGGCTCCAATGGCCGATCACGTCCGGGAGGGTCTGGTGCGCCATTGGTCGACCCCACACAACCAGACCTAGTTTGTTTAATTTGTATTCTACATCCAAGTTTGTTTAATTTGTAAATTAAATTAATATGTGTCTATAATATAATAATTTGAAGTACAAAACTAATAAATTCTTCAATTTCAGGAATGCTGTAGACGATGCGGAAAATCCAAAGAACGTCCCGCAAACTTCCGGCCAGGTTCCTTTCGCCGAGAGACGTCTTATGATGGTAAGTTTTAAATAACAAGTTTTGTTTTTCAGTTAATCTGTAATTTGTTTTATTAATAATTTTGAATTGATTTTGTAGGTCGAAGAAAATGGGGGAGAACTTCCTCCGATGACAAAGGTCTTCGCCGAGACCCACAAGAAGAAGAACGGCGAATTCACGGATCCTCGGGCGGAGGCGATCTACAACGCAGCTTGTGATAGGATCAATGAGCGGCAGATGCAGCTCACGCAGCAGGCACCTCCGACGTCTCCCGGAGGTAGCTCGGTCCAATCTACACCGACCTTGACGCTGGCAGAGATGGACAGATCTTCGAAGATGTAGGCTAATTACTTTATTTTTTCCTACTTAGTTTTTAACTATATAGGTTTTACTTATGTTTTCAATATTTTTCCAGGTTGCTCCTCGGAAGAAGGGCAGAGTTTTTAGAGATGGGATCCATCCGTGATACCCCGATTGCTACGGCAACTGGTCATGTCCGGGCAAAGGATCCAGTCGTTATCCGCCAAGAACTCCACCAGATGCGGACACAATACGAGACGAAGATCGACCAGTTGTACGGTCTCTTCGACATTATCCACAACCCGTTGCTCCAGGCACAGTTGGACAGGTTGCGGGCAATTGGAGTGGTCGGCGCATCTTCTTCATTCTCTAGGAGGCAACCACCGGAGCAGACGGACAAGGAGATGTTCCAGTCTCTCGGGGTTGATCCTCCTAGAGCTGGGGATCAGGCGCCGGAAATCTCCAACCGAAGAGCCGGCAAGGAACATGTCCAAGACGGGAATCCGGAGCAGCACGATGCGAGGATAGACGACATTAGTGTAGATTTAGTTCTTTGATAGGTTTTTTTTTGTAAATAATATAATTTTATTATTTTGAATTTTAATTAAAATTTCAATATTAATTTTTTTTCAATTAAATTTTTAATTCGTATTAAATTTTTTTAAAAAAAAAATTTTCATTTTAACAAATCAACGTATAATCGGCATAATATATTTATTATTTATTTAATAAGTCGTCGTAAATTCGTCGTAAAACAATACAACCCATTTCAAAGATATATATATATATATTCGTTCGTATATTATACGACGAAGATACATCAGTTTTTACGACGGTTTTACGTCGAAAAGAATGAAAAAAAATACGACTGAATTACAACGATATTTTCATCGTATATTCATCGTATATTATACGACGAACCTACGTCGGTTATTTACGAAGATTTTACGACGTTTACGCTGAAAGCCAAAACAAGGCAAATCGATGTAAAGTCGTCGTAATTGTTATGATGCCTTTACGACGTCTTTCTTACGACGATTTTACGACAATTTTAAACCGTCCTAGATTTTATGATGATTTTATGATGAAATATCTTTTACGACAATGCATTTACAACGGTTTAGAAACCGTCGCAAGTTCGTCGTAATAGCGGTTTTACAACGAACTTACGACGGTTTCGGCAGTTGTAAAAAGGTGTTTTTTTGTAGTGTATGAATTATTTGATTAAATTTATATACCCAAAAATATTAAATATATTATGGAATTTCAGGTATCACGGGTATAATTTTATAGTTCTAAAAAGGATTTTGAGTAAATATTATTGGTATATTTTCTTTATTTTTTTCAGTTGTAAGATATATTTTTGGATTTTGGATATATTTTTGACATTTCAAGTATAATTTAAGCATTTTGGGTATTTGGTTAAAATAAATACCAGTCTTGAGGATACTATTTGGGATCCGGTATTCAATCCGGAATCCGCTGCAATTCGATCCAAAACAAGATATCCAAGTAGTTCGGATACACATCCAGATAGTAAAATAATGTATCTGATGGAGCCGAATACAGATTCAGATAATAGTAAAATAATGTATCCGGGATCCGGTATCTGATAACACCATATTTATACATATTTTCACCATGGATTTCAAATACTTAAAGATTTTAATCAGTTTTAGGAAATTTTATTATGATTTCTATGTATTTGTGGTTTCAAGGCTTTTTTCAGGAAACTTAAGAAAAATGATGGCAAAATGGAAGAAATCCACATTTTTAGCTCAGAGTCAGACCGTCAGAATTTCAGCCTCAAATGAAGACTTTCTCACCGTCTGATCCAGCTCAAATTTGGAGAAAATCAAGAGGAGAGAACCAGCTTTCCATAACATTTTATATAACAAAGATCCAACGGTGCAATCAAAAGATACATGGAGAACAAGTTGACCCAGTTTACTGGTCCCGGGAGACTCTCACCCGCGGCAAAAGCATGTTTTAACTGCCCTGGAAAACTCTCACCCCCGGTGGACCTTAGGACAAGCCACAAGGCCCAACATCAAAGCCCACTTCGCCATTCCTCTTCAGAGAAACCCTAAATGAGACCTAGAAAACCTTAAGACCTATAAATACATTGTTTAGCAGTCCTAAACGGGTGTGTGCTCTTGTAATGAGATTTTGAGCCACCAAATCTGTTTTTCTAGGGTTAGGCAATGGAGATGGGGATTCTTCCCCAAATCCATTGTTCTTTGTCCTTTATATTCTACTAACTTTTCTGTTTCATTCTTTTTGCATTTTTCTATGTCTTGTATCATTTCTTGCATCATGTAGATCTGTCCTAGAGAGTCAAGTTGTTTTAAGAGTCATAGATGAGCATATATATTGATTAGGATTTCTAAGTTTCTAGACCATATTCTGGATCTCATCTCTTCTAAGTTATTCATAATGCATGAGAGTAGATTCATGACCTATTATTTGAGCCTAGGATCAATCAGAGCCACGAAAGTGTTGTATCAGATCATCCATACCTAGCTTCAGAAGAACATAGCCGCTATAGGAGTCGAAAGATACCTATAGAGAATATGTGAGCAGACGAATTCAATGTCTAATGCATGATCTTATTTCTGGCATGAGAGCGAGAGTTAATTGTCAGATCTAAGTGATTAGTTGATTAGGATGACGAGAGTTGGTTAATCATACATATGTCTATTCTAGTTCCATGCAGATTCCCAGAAACATATGAAGATAAATCGCCTGGAAGCTAATTGGAAATGCCACCATACATCGATTAGAGTAAACCGGAGAATTCTAAATCGCCACCTATGAGTTTTAGATCTATAGTTTGAGTCGATATGCTTGAGATATTCTTTTAACAATTCATCCTGCATTGCATTTTATTTCTTGTGAATATTAGATTTGGTTTAGTTTAGGATTCTTAACCAAAAACCCCAAAACTTTTATTGGTTTATGACTTTCCTTACTTCCCAGTTTGTTGTTTCTTGCAGATTAGACATCTTTCCTGTGGATCGACACCCTAAGTTCTACAATGTACATCTGTGCACTTTCAGATTTTAGTGTTTTATAAATTTAAAACTTTCTTTATGGACCAATGGGCTTGTATGAAAAACAACCCTAGGCCTGTAGCACATCAAAGTTTTTGGCGCCGTTGCCGGTGAGGTTCTTAGTCGCTGGAGGTCTAAACCTAGGAGGTTGAAGCCGCAGAAGACTATATATATGTCAAGTTTCTTCCAAAACATCATAGGAAGTAACCTAAACTCATAAACACCCTAACTTTTTATTTTTCTGCTTATTATTTCTTCTGTTTGCCCTAGTTTCAGAAATCTTTGAAGCATGGATCATCCAAGAAGAAACCCTACCCCTGAGCGAAGGTTTTGCAACCTGTGTGAAGCTCCCTGTGCATGTGAATCACCTTCCAGGCGTGATTCCAATCATCTAGTTTGGCCAGATCATCCGAACCACAACCATGGAGACTCGCGACCTCCACACCATCGAGATGAGCCTTATTCGCCTCACTTGGCGAACCGTCGACCATCTCATCCTCTTCCTCATCAGATTCAGCACCAGGAAACTGAAGCTGATCTATTTAGGCTCCAACTAGATGGATTAGACACTACACTGAATGATTTTCTTGATCTACAAGTCATTGCTGAATCTAACATTTGTTTGAAACTGGAATCGATGTCCTCTGATTTTAACAGGAAGCTCGAGTCTCTCTCTAATCGTTTGGAGACTCTGGAGGAACAAAAGCTCAAGGATAATGTAATTATATAGCAGAGACTTAAAGATGTTTAAGAAGGAGAGGCAAAGAGTGCAATTGCTCTCCATCGTGCACTTAAGGAACGAAGAGGCTGCAATGTCTTGATCAAAGACTTGGAGGGAGATTTCAAAGACAGCAAGTGGTACTCTGGTGGAGACAAGATAGAGATGAGTGAAGAGATGGAAAAGATCACAAACAAGACAGAAGAGCTTGATGCTACTTTAGACAAAGTTGTCTATGCTTTAGATAAAGTAGAAGATAAAGTTGAAAAACTTTCTAAAGATCATAAGGAGTATGATCTGAACTCTGGAATCAATGACTTGGATACCCAAGACGTGCCTGGCAACCACTGGAAGCAAAAAAACAAAAATGGAGAAGAAGAGATTGAAGAAGCAAGCATGGAGAGCCGGAGGAAGCTGACCGCGGCTGCGAGCACTTCACCCGCGGCCAGAGTCACTTCCACCACAGTGGAGCATGATTTCTAAGATTAGGAGAACTTCTAACCTCTTTCTGAAGCTTGTTCATCAGAAATCCGACCACTTGTGACGAGACCTAGGTTGTTTGATCAAGCTGTCTTCTCAATCAGTGCACAAGCATCAAAAGAAAAGGAGGAATCCAACACTTATGCATCTTGCAACATGGTTTACACTTGTGACAATGAGCTTCAAGAGCAATTCTCAGAAGATGAAGAGTATGGTTTGTTTATTGAAGATCCAAACCCAAGGGACAATTCATCTGATGACAACTCAGAACCAATAACCAAGAGCATATCCAGAGAGAGACTGATTGAATTCAACAATTTTGTGAAGTCCATTCCTCTCTACCATGGGTTCGATGACATCTGGAAGCAAGGCTGCCTTCAAGTTTTCTTCAGATACAACAAGGAGACTAAGGAGAACATCTACACTTATTTCAGAAGAGCCAGGTATCTATATTTTCCTAGATCATCACCTGATGCAACTGTTTACAGGATCCATCTCAAAGATCCCCAAGAAGCTAGTGACTACACAACCAATATCAGCAAAGAAGCACTTGAAGAGTTCAATCAAGTAGTTCAGAGCCTGCCAGAAACAATTTCATTTGCCAAAGCATGTAGAGATTACATGATCGGCCACTTCTTTTGTGACAGCAAAGAGTCTATCCAAGAGATGAAAGACTTGTTCACACACGCCCAATAAGGTAGACCAGTTCGAATTCTGCACAAAGTTCAAGACAAAGGTCAATTTCTTATCTCTTGTGACATTAGAGGTGAAAGATTCCTCAATATTCTTTGTGATTCTTGAGCTTGCATAAACATGATGCCCAAAGCTACTGCTTTGAGACTTGGCATTGAGCACAATTCAAGTACCAGGAAAAAGATTAGCTTAGCAGATGACTCAAGTGCAACACCAAGAGGGATAGCCCGAGACATTCCTCTAAGGATTTGAGATTGCATAACACATGTTGATTTATACATAGTGAAGACCAAAGATGACTCATATCCAGTTATCCTTGGATGACCTTTCTTAGCAACTGCTGGAGCCATCATGGATTGGCCCAACATGAGAGTTTCTTTTGCCAATATTGACAAGGACATCTTCTATGAAGCTACACCACTAAAGAGCAAAGGAGGAGAGCATAAAGCCCATGCATTTGAACCAGAAGAACTCTGGAGTGATGAAGAACTTGCAAGACAGACCATGAGGATTTCGAAAGGACTTGTCTTAGGAAAAGATCTTATTTGAACTAAGCCTTTTCTTTGCAAAGTCTAGCTAAGGACTATAAACCAAAGCGTTTGATAGGAGGCAACCTATCTAGGTATGTACTTATTTGTTTCTGTTAAATTTTCTTTTTTATTAAAGTTTTGTGTTTTCTTATTTTAGATAGGCCTTAGTATACCATAAAAAAAAAAGAAGAAAGAAGAAAGAGCTGACCGCGGCCAAAGGAGGTTCAGCCGCGGCCACAAAGCTTTGAACCGCGACCAGCACATGTCCTACCAAGGCCAGGACGTCTTGATCTGCGGCCAGCACCATTCGGCCACCCTTGGCCACTTCCACCTCTACCTTGATTCAAATCAATCCAAGTTTGATCAAGAACCACCTCACAATCTATCACCAACACCAGGTAAGTTTTCTTTTCCTTAATCTATTTAAATTCTTCACATACTCTATTTCTCATCATTGCCTAATTTATTTCACACTGGGGGCGCAGTGTGATTTAAGTCTGGGGGAGGATTTTATCCCTTTCTAACCACCTTTTCTTGCATGAGCTTTTGCATTCTGCATTTTTCTTTAAATTTTTTTCAATTTTTTTTTAGGTTTTTCTTAAAACTTTTCACAAGTCTTTTGAGTTTGAAAAAGTGTTTTCAAAATTCAAATAAAATTTGAGGGAATAATGACAAAATCAATGATGATAACCAACATTTTTGTTTTTACACCAATCATTCATAAAAAGCTCTTTCAAGGTTTAGTATTCCCTCCGTTTTTTATTAATTGTCGTTTTAGAGAAATTTTGTTTGTTTTAAATTAGTTGTCGTTTTCAGTTTTCAATGCAACATTTATTAGGATTTTATTTTTTAAGATTATTTTTACTATGCAATTTGTTTTATTATTGGTTGAATTGTGTTTAAATAGATAATTAATAATGTTTTTATATTGAAAAACTAATACAATTAATATTTTCTTAATCTGTGTGCATAACCTTAAAACGACAACTAAAAATAAATCCGGAGGGAGTACTAGACTAGGCGGTAGCTAGAGTACTTACACTACGAAATCCCACCAGAGGACTTCTATTCATGAAGATCTTTTCTGACAGGAAATACTAGCTCATTTTACTTGGACTTAATCTTGACATCTAATTTTCTCATCAATGGTTTTAAAAGGCATCATGATATACATCTAGGACATCTTTACACTATTGTTACCACTCTTTGTTGTCCTAGATGGCCAGTTCATCTTTAGCTGGTACCACACCCTTAACCCAGACCCTCATGTTCTAACCTCCTGCATTCTTTTAAATCTAATTTGACAGATATGTGAAAAAATGTCGGTGAGCGAGGAACAACATAGTTTTCAGTCACTCAAGAGAAAGACTGAAAGAGACCAGAAGGGAGCGTGCCAGAAATCTTATGATGCCTCAGAAAAGCTCATTCTTATAGGTAAATTTCATGCGCCCTAAGACTCTAAGTCAAAAGGCGGTTTCTTCTTTTCGAAAAAAAACAAAAAAAGGGAAAAAGAAAGAAAGGAAAGGAAACAAAGAGCCTAAAGAGTCTTAGAAGCCGAAATCATTTGAGCCAAGGCAATAGGTATTCACCTAAGGAATTATGGATTCACAACCTGGACAAAAATCCAAGTCTGGAAGAGTTATAAGGAAAACCTGAAGAAAGGAGATCAGAAATCTTAAATCAAGGAGAATGTGACTGAAAACTGTGGAGGCATTTACAGTTCCATCCTCTCTTACTGTTTTGCATAATGTCCTGTCTCTCCAGAAAAAGGTAATCCTAAACACATCAAGCCTTACCATTAAAAAGCCTTTTGATACCTGACCTTGAATGCCTTTTTTAATATCCTTTTGATGAGAATCACTGAAACCTTTAATGAATGTTAAGAGCTAGTTGACTGGAAGTTAGTTCTAAGTGTGTGGATTTTCGCATGACGGATTAACGGACAAGTTATGTTTGTATTTTGGTGAGAATTTTCTAGACTTGATCTGATTGATCCATTGCCCATATTAAGTTCTAGAAGTATGGTTGCTGATATTTTTGAATTCCCTCTCATTTTTGTTGAATGATATTTTTCTAGATTTGATCTTGTTTTGTTTGAGGACAAACAAAGTCTTAAGTCTGGGGGAGTTGATAACACCGTATTTGTACCCATTTTCACCATTGATTTCAAATACTTTTTCAAAGGTTTTAATCAGTTTTAGGAACTTTTATTATGATTTCTATGTATTTGTGGTTTTAAGGCTCTTTTCAGGAAACTTAGGAAAAATGATGGCAAAATGGAAGAAATCCACATTTTTAGCTCAGAGTCAGACCGTCAGAAGTTACGCCTCAAATGAAGACTTTTTTCACACTCCGATCCAGCTCAAATTTGGAGACAATCAAGAGGAGACAACCAGGTTTCCATATCACTTTACATCACAAAGATCCAACGGTCCAATCAAAAGATACATAAAGAACAATTTGACACAGTTTACCGGTCCCGGAAGACTCTCACCTGCGGCAAAAACATGTTTTACCTGTCCTGGTAGACTCTCACCCCCGGTGGACCTTAGGACGAGCCACAAGGCCCAACATCAAAGCCCACTTTGCCATTCCTCTTCAGAGAAGCCCTAAATGAGACCTGGAAGACCTTAGGACCTATAAATACATTGTTTAGCAGTCCTAAACGAGTGTGTGCTCCTGTAATGAGATTTTGAGCCACCAAACTCTGTTTTTCTAGGGTTAGGCGATGGAGATGGGGATTCTTTCCCAGATCCATTGTTCTTTCTCCTTTCTATTCTACTAACTTTTCTGTTTTATTCTTTTTGCATTTTTCTATGTTTTTTATTATTCCTTGCATCATGTAGATCTGTCCCATAGAGTCAAGTTGTTTTAACAGTCATCGATGAGCATATATATTGATTAGGATTTCTAAGTTTCTAGACCATATTCTGGATCTCATCTCTTCTAAGTTATTCATAATGCATGAGTGTAGATTCATGACCTATTCTCTGAGCCTAGGATCGATCAGAGCCACAAGAGTGTTGTATCAGATCATCCATACCTAGCTTCAGAATAGCATAGTTGCTATAGGAGTCGATAGCTACCTATAGAAAGATGTGAGCAGACGAATTCAATGTGTAATGCATGATCTTATTTCTGGCATGAGAGCGAGAGTTAATTGTCAGATCTAAGTGATTAGTTGATTAAGATGACGAGAGTTGGTTAATCATACATATGTCTATTCTAGTTGCATGCAGATTCCCAGAAACATATGAAGATAAATCGCCCGGAAGCTAATTGGAAATGCCACCATACATCGATTAGAGTAAACCGGAGAAGTCTAAATCACCACCTATGAGTTTAGATCTATAGTTTGAGTCGATATGCTTGAGATGTTTTTTTAACAATTCATCCTGCATTGCATTTTATTTCCTGTGAATATTAGATTAGGTTTAGTTTAGGATTCTTAACCAAAAAACCCCAAAACGTTTATTGGTTTATGACTTTGCTTACTTCCCAGTTTGTTGTTTCTTGCAGATTAGACATCTTCCCTGTGGATTGACACCCTAAGTTCTACAATGTACATCTGTGCACTTTCAGATTTTAGTGTTTTATAAATTTAAAACTTTCTTTATGGACCATTGGGCTTGTATGAAAAACAACCCTAGACCCGTACCCATCAGTATTCGATTCGTAATCCGCTCTGATTCGATCCAAAAATGGATATCCAAGTGGTTTGGATACACATCCGGATAATGAAATAATGTATTCGATGGATTCGGATAAATAAAAATTTTAAAAACGGATATTGGATATCCGTTTGTGAAATTAAATATCTAATATAGGCCATGTTGGATAATAAATAAGCTCATGATTAATTGTTAAAATTAATAATGTTTTGAAAAAAAAACATAGCCCATCACTATCACTTCATCTCTCCTTCCGATAAGCTTATCGACGAGATGGCTATAACCGAATCTAGCTCCACTAGTCACTATAATCCTCAATCTTTGCCATCCGATACTGACGGGCACCCGACCGGTTTTACCTTCGCCAAAATTAAAAGAAATCTGGAAGGCGAAAAATTGTCCACGACATTTGTGGAAACAAATCAGGTGATGAGAGAGTTAGATTCGGCAACACCTAAACGGGAGAGAGAAGGCTGGAGGATGAAGAAAGTGGATCCGATCAAGAGAGAGCTTTATTGCCATTAAAATAAGATCTCAGAATTGCCAGGAGAAGGTTTGGATCTGGACATTCAACCGTTTGAAAAGAAGAAGAAGAAGAAGAAGAAAAAGAAGATAATGAGAAAATAAGAGCGATGAATTCGTGATTTTTTTCATTTTTAGTTAAATATGCCGGATTGGATTTGGATATCCGTGAATATTTAAGTTTTTTAATGGATATTAGAACCTAGACAGCCAGAACCGAACTGCATATCCGAATGCCCATGGCTAATAAAGAACCCATAAATATACATTAGTTTGATGAAAAACAATTTTGATAAAAAATTGTTGCATAATCTAACATTAGACCATCTCCGACCACTGTTCATCTAAGCACTAAATTTAGTGTTGTGAATAGTGTCAATTTTGGTGTTTGGGTAAATAGTATTTTTTTTCATCTCCAACCACAACACCAAATCTCACACTAAAAAAATATTATTTTATTAATTATATTATTAAATTTAATATTTTAATTTTTAATAGTTTTGATAAATAGTAATTGTTTTTATAATAAAAACCTATAAATTATATATAAAATAGTTACAATTGATAAAATGAAAATAGCAGAAAATAAAAAACATTATACTAATTCTCAGAATTAGCATATCCAGATCACAAAAATATCATTAATACATTTCGATGTTCAATATGAACTTCCCAATCTTTAATTTGCCTATGCCAAACATAATTATTTTGTGTATTCATGTTAATTATAATTAAATTATCATATTAATTACACGGAAAAATTTCATAAGAGATAGTTATAAAATTTAATCAATTGGTAAATAATATAATATTTATATTATAATAAAAAGGTCATAGTAAAATATTATTATTTAAGAGTTTTGTGAATAGTGTCACATCAGACGTTGCACTATTTACAAAACTCTACAAAAAAATTTGGCGTTGGAAATGGAGTCCCATTAGAGATGTGAGAACTGCATAATTGAAGATATGAAGTCCAATTGGAGTTGCTCTCAGAATAGCATAAAAGAGATTGTATTAAATATGGTAAGTAATTTTATCTAACATAAGATCATATGAATAAACAAAAACAAATAAAGAGAGGAAAAAATTTACCTGAAATTGGCAAGAAATAAGAAGAATCCGATTGATGAGAAAAAACGGTAGAGAGATAAGAAAAAAGGCGGCGTAGAAATTTTGAAAGAAAGAAAACCTAATGGTAAACCTTGAATCAAGTAATGGGCCTAAAATTTAGAATTTATATCCATTGGTTGGTTTTTGTTTAACTTTCTTTTGGTGTAGCAACTAAATGAACAAATTGCAATCTTATATATGCTACCTTATTGGTCATACTCTTTCTTTTATTTTCTTCAGTTTATAAATCTTCTGTAATTAACGGATGTGAAAAAGATGAGTGAGTGCATATGCAATTCGTTGTCATCAATGGTGGTCCTTCGACAAAGGTGTCTTTGCTGTAGTTTAGCGGTAACTGTAATCCTTCATCATTGTCTTTCGTTAAAAAAATTATTTGCATTTGTCAGGTGGTGGCTTTTCCTTTCAATCTTCATCGTTCATAACGTGTAAAGTCGCCTTCAGATATATCATTGGTCTAACCGAAAAGTAATTTCCTACAAATATTGTTCACTAGTTTTTTGTCCATCCTAACTTCTATAGTTAATTTTGGGGGTAGTTTTCTGTGGTCATCCTGATCATATGGTGTACAAATCATAACGGATTTATTGTGGAAACGATGACTCCAATGGTAACCACTATGGAACCAATACACTGAGGATGGCTTCACTACCAAAAGATGTGATACGTTGATAAAAAATGGAAGAAAATCAAAGTCTAAATATTTGAAAATAACTCTGATATGGAAGAGTTGATATCAGGGTTTAGACGTTTTGTTGAAAATCAAAATCTATTGTTGGAAGCATCGGGTTTTGACGTTTTGTTATATGGTGTGGTTTAGCCAAGAGTTGCTACCTGTGCTCATAATTCACATCAGATTAAGATTGAATGAAGTAGATAACATATTCGATCGATTAAGACAGAAAGCATCGTCATAATCACTTATTTTGTTATATTTTTTTCACTATATGTTGCATATATCTGTTTATGTAATAAATTATTTTCCAAAAATTCTGTATGACTTTGTAATCCTTATTTGAAAAAAGCAGTGAAATTTTTTGTCGTAAAAAAATATGCATTTACTATACTATGTATATAAAGGTATGTAAATAAATTTGCAAGTAAATGTAATTGCAACATTATACATGCATTAACTATATTATGTAAATAAAGGTATATAAATAAATTAGCAAGTAAATGAACATATAACAATTTTAAATATGTACTGACTGTACTATATTAATAAAGGTATGTAAATAAATTAGCAAGTAAATGAAAAAATTGCAATCTTATATATGCATTGACTAGACTATGTTGATTATGGTATGTAAATAATGGTTTTGTTAAAATTATTATTTTATATTTTACCAAGTTGTGTTATATTTTAAACCAGAAAATTATATTAATTATCAAGTAGTAATTTATATATATTTTACGTTAGTACGTTAATATAAATTATAAATTTATACAACTAGGATTAAGTCAGTGATTTGCGCAGATTTTAATTTATGTTTGTGTTTTAATATGTTTTAATAAGTTTTAATATGTCTTTTTTTCTTCTTTCTTTTTCTTGATTTTTTTTCCTTCTTCATCTTTATATGCTCATAGTTTGTTATCTTCAGCTTCTGTTCTTTTTTCTTATTTTTAACGTCTTTGTCTTCGTATTTTTCAAATTCATCTTTGACATCTTGAGGGTACACATCAGCACTCCTTGCTAAATTGGCTGCGGTCATTTTCTTCGCGTGTGGGATATGTATAATTGAAAACAAATTGAACCTTTCCTTACTCTTTAAATATTCTTTCAAGTGTAAAGTAAAAGCTGGGCGTTCGTCGGGTGTTGACACCATCTTTACCAACTCCGAAAAGTCTGTTGCGAAAGCCACCTCCGTCTAATGGTTTTCTATCATACATAGCACTTCACATATAAGGGCTTCCGGCTCGGCAGGTAAATAGGAAAGATTTTCTCGTACTTTCCTCGCTCCCAATACTTTTTCTTCGATACCTTCTTTGACATAATACAATCCCAATCCTGACGACCGATCTGTTTCTTTACAAGATCCATCAATATAACACCACCAGCCGTCATATGGTGATAATACCGAGTACCTTATAGGGTTCTGACTATTTTGTAAGTTTAACTCAGGCTCCGATTTTTATGTCTCATCCCATATTTCAGCCACGGTTTCTGCAACATTTAGTATAATTTGTTGATCTCTGTCCTCATTCGAGAATATTTTTTCATTCCTTACTTTCCAAATATACCATACAATCCAAAGGAATTCTGAATTTTAAGTCTCCTTGGGAATTCTTCAAAAAAAGTAATCAAAATTTGAAAAGACCGATGACATCGAGAAGATCCCTGGGGGTGTTGGTATCCGAGATAGTGTCTAGTTTTGCAGGGCTGGTGGACATTCAAAGAAGACATGGTTTATTGTTTCTTCCTCCGCTCCATATTTTGCACACTGAATATCACATTGAATCCCCCAGACTCGTAACCTAGCCGATACTGATTAACACCCATATATTGCTTGCCAGATAAAATGTCTTAATTTCGGTGAGCATTTCAACTTCCACGTATACACTTGCAATGCTTTAATATCTGGACCACGGAAAGTTTCTATATCACTTTCTGCAGAATGTTGTTCTAGCTGATACCCTGACCAAACCGTATATTTTCCAGATTTGGTAAAGTGCCATCCAAATGAGTCGGGTCTAAATGTGCTACTGATAGGTATTCCCCGAATTATTTTTACATCAGCTGGGTCAATAATTGCAATTATGAACCCCATATTCCATGAATTTGTTGTTGGGTTAACTAGGTGATTAACAATAAGATTTGGATAATAATTAAAACCCTTACAAGTGGCTGATCTCGGCCGAGAGGATGATATCCATAGATCATTCTATACTGAGATAGAACAACCCAAACCAACTCTTTTAATTAGTTCTTTTTTAACCAGAGATCTAGTCGAGGTAATGCTCCTCTAACCATATGACGGGGAGTAAGAGCGTATGGATTCCAAAGGATGAGCATCCCGGTAATATCTTCCTTTGAACACCCTCGTAAATAATGAATTTGGGTGATTGATCAGCCTCCAAAATTGTTTCGCTAATAATGCTGTATTAAAATCTTCCATATTCCGGAAACCAATACCGCTGTCAGCCTTACCTCTACACATTTTCGCCCATGCTATCCAGTCCATACCTTTTTGTTGGCCAACTCCACCAGTACCGTGCCGCTGCACTGGTTAGTTTTACGGTTATTGATTTGGGTAATTGAAAGAATGACATCACATATTTAGGCATCGTGGATGCCACTGATTTAAGTAAGACCTCTTTTCCACCCTTCAACAGTAACCTCAATGTCCAACTGTTAATCCAATCATATTGTTTGTCTTCTACAAATTTAAATATCTTGTTTGTTGCTCTTCCCAAACTCTCTGGGATTCCAAGATAAGATTCCATCCCTCCGTTTCTAGATAGTCCTAAAAGTTGTTTCAATTGGCCTTGTACTTCCTCTAGGACTGTGTGACCGAATTGTAAAGAGGATTTGTCGAAATTTATTTGTTTCCCTAATACATTCTCATACTGATTTAATATATGTAAACTTTTCTCACTTCTTATTTTTTTTTGCAGAAAAATAAACTATCATCCGCAAACAATAAATGTGAAACCACAAGACTTGCTTTCGCAATTTTTAGTCTTGTCAATAAATGATCTTGTTCTGCTTTTCGTATATTGGCAATTAAAACCTCCCTACATAATATAAATAAATATGGTGATAGAGGATCTCTCTGACGAAGCCCTCTCCCTAGATGTGTCAGGTCCCATAGCTTTTTCCGGGTACATCATAAATAAAGCCTTATGGACCTCCTCCTCCATAGCCATTGCCATGAGCATTTCATTATTGTTTCCTGTAATCAATGGACTTATTTCTCTCATTGCTTCCTCAAATTCCGATGGAGGAGTTGACTTAAATAATCCTCGAAGTATTTAACTACCACATGTTCCACCTCTTTTTTGGATGTGATCCATGTCCTTACCGCATTATGTAAACCAATTATCCGATTCTTTGCTCTTTGTTTAACTTGTGCATGAAAAAAACTTTGTATTTTTATCTCTCACCGTAGCCCATTGAGTGCAGCTTTTTTGCTCCAGAATAACTCTTCATCTCGATATGCTTCGACTTCTACTTCTTCTTTTTCTTCTTTTTTCTGTTTTTCTTCGTCTTCTTCTTTTGATATTGTTTTGTTCTCATCTGCGTATTTTTTTTATATTTAAGTTTTTCTTCTTCCTCACATTTTTTAATTCTTTTTCACTTTTTTTGACATTTTTTTAATTATCATAGTTTTCTCTGACTTTATTTATTTTCATTTTAATAATATATCATTTTTAATAATATATATTTTTATCCAGTTAGTATTACAATTTTTTAATTATTAATATCTAACTGCCACTTATCTTTTTATTTATACTAAAATTTGTTTTATTTTATTTAATTTGTATTAAATATACTAATCATAAATATAAATATGTATGTATTAAATATATATTTTAATGTTAAAATTTATGGATTTGCTGATGTGTACACTCTATATGAAGAAAAAAACTCTCTCATTATATTATAGATTTTTATTATCTGTAACATCCATTAGTCCATTATTTTAGATATGAATCAAAACAAGTACAGAAATTCATAAACATACTGGAGATCCTGAATCTACTAACATACAATAGAAAATCTCAAATCAATGTTTTTTTTTTGTTTTTATGATTATCACACCATCAGCATTTGTAAACACAATTTAAGTCAGTACCCTAACCTGATGATACTCTTTTCATTTCACACCGATGTTTCAAGTGGACATGAGGTTGACCAGAAATCCTACAAAGTTTAAACTTAAACACAATATTACCTTTAACTTCTCTCTCTTTCCAATAATCATTAACCCAATACAACCCATCATAGACATACACCTTCTTTCCACTCTGTTTCAATCTCTTCTCTCCACGTATCAGTCTCACTGGAGTCTTTTCCTTCATGCTATTAGCTAGAGCCTCGTTGCCATTAACCAGCTGCTGATCTTTAACTACTTCATGATCCTTGGTCATCATGTAACCTCCTTCTCCGGTGTAAATGATCACATCAGACACGAATCTGTCATTGTAACCATTATCTTCCGATGATACAATGCTCGTAGCTAGTTTCAAGTTTCCTCTGCACATGTAATCAATCCCTCCCATGAGGTCGAAATGGAGACCGATCAAGCTGAGTACTGATTTGTATTCAAACTCATCACCAACTTCGATTCCAGGGACTGGTCCAATCATCTTTTGACTGTTCACTTGCTCCCCTTCTTTTATGAGAATAGCCCTTGTCTTTAAATCTATCTGACTCCTTGCAATCTTTGGTTCTCCACTCCGCTCTGCCTTCTCCCGATCCAGCTCATTAAACACAAGTTGATATCTATGCAACACCTCGAGAACTTTCTCTCGTGGGCTAAGAACTTTGTTAATCCTGTTTTGTTGCATGGCTTGGTTGAGTCCAGTGAGTTTGTTTGGCTGTCTGTCTTGAGTTTGTTTATGAGTCTTTGCTCTGAATGCATCTCCATTACTCAGAATCTTCTTCTTCTTATTTTTCTTCAGAGAGTTTTTCTGTTTCTGCAAAGGCTTTCTCTGATTGCTACGAGAAGTATATGAAACTTGTCCTCTTGTCCTCTGAGAATCAATTAGCTCAATACTTTCCTCCATACTTAAAAGTTTAACCTTACTTCCACGACAAGAAGAAAACTTCCTCTTTGCTGAAACAAAACTTCTGCTCCCGACACTGCCATTACTTACTACACTGAATCCTGCTTTCTTCATATCAACCGATTCAACTTCCTTATGATGGTTATTCTGATAAGCAACACCAACAACTTCAGAAACATTCAAATTTTCTCTTTTCTCAATTGTGACCGCAACAGCTTCACTACCGACCCCACATCTCTGATTCTTAACAGAATATTGAGTACCACAACCATGTGGAAAGTCTCTTATCACCGAGACCTTTTGTTTTTTGTTAAGAGGACACTCCAGTTGAATCATTTTCCTGCATACATAACAAAATTTAACTTATTAGTAACCATTAAGCATCATACATTTCAATGAGACATTATCGCAAAATCCAAGCAAAAAACAGAACAAGGGAATGCGTGAGTCTTTGAAAATTGAAAAAATTACTTTCAGACGAACAGATATGCGAAAAATGTATGAAGAACAAATGAGCAATTGTAGAGGGTCAAAAACATTGAGAACGGTAATAAAATGCAACAACAAAAGCAAAACAATTACTGACCCAGAGAAAATCTTAACGATGATCTTCTTCTTCTTCGTATACCTCTTGTTTCTAGTTACTGAACAATTAGAAAGTCCGTTTGTTTCATTGTTAGTTTTATTTTATGATTTTATTAACTGCTTTATCGTGGAGCCACTAAGTACACTAATGGTAATGGATTTTCGGTTATAAAAATTTATAATTAAGCGAATTATTAGCAAATCATTACATAGGTTTAACTGTAATTATTATGTAAAGCGTTACTGCGTTATTATAATTGCGTTGTGGTGATGTAAATTACGTGTAGGGCCTGCTTGGTAAAGATTTTTATGGCTTTAATTTATTTTAAAAATCTTTAAAGTCTTAAATTATCCAAACAAACTTTTAATGTTTAAAGTCTTAAATTAACTCCTAACATTTTTCAAAGCCCAACTTCCATCTTTTGTTCATGAGAAAGTTTTTTTTTTCTCTAAAAGCCAGAAAATTGTGGGTCTGTTTGGTAAAAACTGTTATTTTTAGCTTTTATTGGCTTTTATTTTAAAATATTTTACTGTTAAAATTTAACTTTTACTTTTAAAAACATGATATACAAACAGAAAAAAAAATTTAAAAATAAAAATGAAGAAATAGATCTCAAAAAAAGAAGAAAAAAATAAGATTTAATTAACTAAAATTAGTAATTACTTATATATATAAATATCTATAAATTCTTTTGAATGATTCAGGGGAGAAAGAAATAAAAAAGGAAATAAAATGTATTTATTTTCCTAAATTTTTGGTTAAAAGCTCCTCCAACGTAGCTTTTAAAAATCATGACAAAAAACAAAAAATTTTACTTTTAAGATTTTAAAACTAATAAAATAGAAAGAGTGTGTTTGGCTAAAAATAGGCTTTAAAAACTGTAAAAGACTTAAAAGCCTCTACAGTCTAACGCCAAGCAACCCTTGTAGCTTTTTTTTTGTTTTTATAAAATTACAGTGTATTTTTAAAAGCCAAAATTTTTTAGAGTTTTTATTCTAACGTAACAGCAACAAATCACAATTCCAATCAAGAAACCCCTACATATTTTTTTGTTTCTTCCTTCTCATTTACTTTGTCACTAAAAGTACTAAGAACAAACTCAGAAGGCTGACTTAAAAACAAAAACAAAAACAAAAACTTACAAATCTTTAAAATTTCATGTTTTTTATTGACATCTCTATCCCAGCTTTCCTAAAGAAACCTAAAACTTGAGCATGTTAGGTTGACAAACTAAATCGTTTAAGTCAATTTGCCCAGTTTAGTTCCCTAGTAAAGGGCACATAATCGTCAGGAAAATGCCTAGGTCACAACGAGCAATATAAAAAATTTCTGACCATCCTAACATGAACATAATAAAAGAAAAAGGAAGGGTGAGTAATGAAAATTACTCAGTTATGAGCCTTATAGAGACTCACTGCTCACTTTCTGACATGATGTGAATTACTATCATGAAAGTCTAATCATAAAACAAGATCAATGGGATCGATACAGTATATTCCCATTGATCTCCTATTTATTTCTCAAACCCATTGCTCCGTTCTATTTGGTCCAGAAAGAGCCCTTAGCTCCATCACTCATCAAAGTATTACACCTGATACCGCCTTTCCAAAAAAATAACTAATTGGCCTGCTAACACCTATGTGTCAAACAGGCTTTCTAGAGATTCGCTATAATCTCATGGGTTTACGAATTGATGGTCTCGAAAGTGCTACACATTAGCCCTAGCAAACAATATCCATACCACAAAGGTCCCATCGCCATGTGACTGACTCCTAAGAGTTCTGAATCTTGTAAGCAATGTTGGTTTACATACTATATATTATTAGACACTCTAGGTTCAAGAGTCACCAGCACGACTTATAACAAGTTGTACCAATAGGTTGATAAACAAGTTCATAATTAATTCACCAGGTTTTAGAATCCATAATTCTTAAGCCAACAAGCACTATAACAATAATTTAACCCTAGAACAGATCTAGAAGATATTAAGAGAGTGATATGTAGATATTATAGTCAAACTGGCAATCAGCACAGAATACTAAGCGAATCATATAGCTTGCTTAGAGAAGATACTATTTAAAAATAAAAGACTAGCAAGTGAAAACGAATTCTGAGAGAATGTGAGGGGCAATGAGTCCTCACCTTGGCTAATGAGGAGGCAGCAGTAGAGGAGGAGAATAAGGAGGAGAAGGGTATTCTTCTTTGGGCTGCTTCTCAACAGCTGTTGGATACTCTGAATCCAACAGAGGAACACCGAGAGCATCTGCGGTCATCTGGTTCAGCACTTGGGAAGATGGGAACCTCTGGGAAAGAGCAGTAGAGATCACAGAGGTGATGAGAGGCACGTCTTCTTTGATACCGATGAGATTTTGTAGCCTAGAATTCATTATTCAAAACCGGAACTTTTCTTTTCTTTGGATTTTTTTTGCAAGAAATGATTTGTGTTTTTTTTTTCTTATGCATAGGCTTAACTTACATGATTGCTTGAAGGTTAGGAAGTTATACATTTTTGGTTTGACTAGTTGAATGATTTCACATTGATATAGAGTTCTGAATTCGGAATGTTTCATTTTATATGCTTAATTTCATAAATAAAGGTAATTTTAGTTAGGTTTCTCTATGTTCCGTAGGTAGAAAAATTTTATACCATATAAAAAGATATAGAGTTACAGTTCAAGTCGGGTCTTGTTGGATTTTATAAATTAAACATAAGATTGGGTAACACTAAGAACACTGGTAAATACCAATTGGCCAGATAGATAATTAGTTATCTGTTATGTTCATAACAGTATCAGTACGGTTATGCAGAAAACTTAACTGTCCCTGCCCGTTTTGGTTTTGACGTAACTGTACCTGATCGACTATGACCAAACAGATAACTAATTTTCTATCTATCGAATATTTTTTAGTTAGGTTTCTCTATGTTTCGTACGTAGAGAAATTTTATACCATATAAAAAGAGATATAGTTTCAGTTCAAGTCGGGTCTTGTTGGATTTTATAAATTAAACATAAGATTGGGTAACACTAAGAATACTGGTAATACCAATCAGCCAAATAGATAATTAATTATCTGTTATGGTCATAACCGTATCAGTACGATTTTGCATAAAACATAACTGTGCCAGCCCGCTTTTGGTTTGACATAACTGTACCTGGACGACTATGACCAAAACAGATAACTAATTTTCAATCTATCGAATATTTTTTAGTTAGGTTTCTCTATGTTCCGTACGTAGAGAAATTTTATACCATATAAAAAGAGATAGAGTTTCAGTTCAAGTCGGGTCTTGTTGGATTTTATAAATTAAACATAAGATTGGGTAACACTAAGAATACTGGTAATACCAATCAGCCAAATAGATACTTAGTTATGTTTATAACAGTATCAGTACGGGTATGCAGAATATCTAAACTGTACTGTCCCTTTTTGGTTTTGACGTAACTGTACTTGATCGACTATGACCAAAACAGATAACTAATTTTCTATCTATCGAATATTTTTTAGTTAGATTTCTCTATGTTCCGTAGGTAGAGAAATTTTATGCCATATAAAAAGAGAAATGTTCAATTCGGGTCTTGTTAAATTTTATAAATTAAACATAAGATTGGGTAACACTAAGAATACTAGTAATACCAATCGGCCAAATAGATAATTAGTTATCTGTTATGGTCATAACCGTATCAGTACAATTGTGCAGAAAATTTAATTGTACCTGCCCGTTTTGGTTTTGACGTAACTGTACTTGGTTGACTATGACCAAAACAGATAACTAATTTTCAATCTATCGAATATTTATTAGTTAGGTTTCTCTATGTTCCGTAGGTAGAGAAATTTTATACCATATAACAAGAGAAATGTTCAAGTCGAGTCTTGTTGGATTTTATAAATTAAACATAAGATTGGGTAACACTAAGAATACTGGTAATACCAATCGGCCAAATAAATAATTAGTTATCTGTTATGGTCATAACTGTATCAGTACGATTTTGCAGAAAAGTTAACTGTACCTGATCGACTATGACCAAACAGATAACTAATTTTCTATCTATCGAATATTTTTTAGTTAGGTTTCTCTATGTTCCGTACGTAGAGAAATTTTATACCATATAAAAAGAGATATAGTTTCAGTTCAAGTCGGGTCTTGTTGGATTTTATAAATTAAACATAAGATTGGGTAACACTAAGAATACTGGTAATACCAATCGGCCAAATAGATAATTAATTATCTGTTATGGTCATTGATATATCATGGTTTTTATGGTTTTTGACCATGGTATAGGTCTTATTTATAAAGTCTTTCTAGTTTTTTTCGAGTCTTTTGGAGTCTTTTCAGGTCATAGGTACGTTTGGAGCTTAACTGGAGACTTTGGAGCACTTTGGAGCTTAATCAGGATCAAATTCGTCAAGTATGGATTTTGTGCTTTAGTGACGCTCGACTCCATGGAGAGTGACGCTCGACACTTGTCAGAGAAATAAGGAAAAGGCGATTTTGTTTCCTATTTGAAGAAGGAGTTGGGCCTAAACGTTTCCAAGGAAGCCCAAGACGTGTTTCGAGCGACACCACTTGTGGTGAGCGACACCTTTCTTTTTATAACCTAATTTACTTATTTCGTTTTCTCTCTTTGTTTTTGGTGTTTCAGGTTTATGCATATTCGTGGAACCAGAAGCAACAAGGACATCCCGCTAGTGAATTTGAGCAACGAGGAGCTAGCTGAGTTAGAGCGAACGAACAGGAAAGCAAAGGATCCGGCAATGATGGAAAACGCCAATGGACTTGTTCGTGATGATGCTGGAATCTGGAGAGACCGAGAGGGTCATGTGTGCAATGCGAGAGGCCAAAGGCTTGATGGAGATGGTAACATCATTCCACCAGCGCCTTTACCAGTCGATGTTGTTGACCAGAATCCACCACTTGCACCGCGTGGGAATGCTGTGATCGTTCCAAATCAGAGGAACGCTCCAGAGGATCGGAATATGAGGGAACCTGCACCTACAGCTGGTCGTGGACGAACACTTGGAGACTACAACAGGCCTGAGCAGTTCTATGCAAATCGTTCTGCAATTCGCGCCCATGCGTTTCAAAGAAACGATTTTGAGCTGAAACCTGTGTACTACACTCTTGTGGGTCAGCATCCTTTCCATGGCCACTCTCATGAGCACCCTATGGATCACATCAAGAGATTTGAGGACTTGGTCACCAGCATCAAATACAATGGAGTGTCCAATGATTTCCTCCTCTGTAAGCTGTTTCCTTACTCCCTTGCTGGAGAAGCAGCTAACTGGTTGAAGCAGTTGGAGCCAGGATCACTCACTACTTGGGAAGAGACCAGAAATGCTTTCCTGCACAACTTCTTCGATGATGCTAGATCTGAGGAGTTGAGGACGAAAATTTCAACTTTCTCTCAGGAACCAACTGAAGCGTTCAAAGCTTCTTGGGTGCGATTCAAATCGTACCAACGAGACTGCCCTCATCATGGCTTCAGCGATGTGCAGTTGCTGGGTATCTTCTTCAGAGGTATCGACTGGAGGTATCAGATGGCACTTGATGCAGCAAGCAATGGCAACTTCAACACCAGATACCCAGAAGAAGCTGTTGAACTCATCAAAAATTTGGCATCCAGCAATAGCACCAAGAATGCAGATCTTGAGCGAAAGAAGCAAGCTGGGAACATGGATAGATCGCAGATCGCTGAGGTGAAAGCTAAACTTGACTCTGTGCACAGCCTTTTAGTGGGTAAGAAGTCTGTCATATTCGCACAGGAGGTGGAGAGTTTCGAACCTGAGGATGCAGCTGAGGAAGAGGATGTCAACTTTGTCAGTGGATCAGGATTTCAGGGTCAGAGGTTTGGTAATCAGCAAGGTAACAGAAGCTACAGTGGAAATTACAGTGGAAACAATCAGAGGAGTACCTTCAACAGTAATCAGAACTTCTCTGGTTATACGCCTAAGCCTCAGTACCAGAAGCCATTTTCCAACAACAGTTTCTCCAGAAATTACAGCACTCCTTCATCTCAACCTCAAAATCCTGACAATGAGATGAAGTCTATGCTGGAACAAATTCTGGAAGGTCAGCAGAAGCTCACCGTGGACTTTAATGGGAAGATGGATGCTCTCTACCTTGATCTGAATGGAAAAATCGAAGCTCTAAACACCCGTGTCAAGCAGCTCGATACCCAGGTTGCTCAAAAACTGCAGGTTCTGTAAAAAGGCAAGAAGGTTTTCTTCCTGGGAAGACTGACACCAATCCAAGGCATCACTGCAGTGCTATCACGTTGAGGAGTGGTAAACATCTGAGTTCTGAGCCCAAGAAGACGCCTCCTGCACCTGAAGTCGTGGATTTAGAAGATTCTGAAGCAATTCATGAGATTGCAGAGCCGGTGACGAGCGACACCACCACTAGTGTCGCGTGTCACCAATTGCAGAGCGAAGCTGTTGATGCTCCGAATCCGAAATCTGCAGAGGAGAAGGCCTACAAACCTAAAGTTCCTTACCCAAGGAGCCCTAGGAAGTCCAAGCAAGAGCTTGATGATGCACGATGCAAAGCTTTGATGAAAAAGCTTGTGATTGAGATTTCCTTGGTTGATGCTGTAAAGATCACTCCTGTTATCAGACGTTATGTGAAGCGAATGGTGACTAATAATCTCAGCCATGAACACGGAGTGATGATGATTTCTGAGCAAGTCAGTGCAGTGATTCAGAACCGAATCCCAAAGAAGCTGTCTGATCCAGGAAGCTTTGTCTTGGATTGCTCTATCTTCACAGAGAGATTCAAGAGATCGCTGTGTGATCTGGGTTCAAGTGTTAACCTCATGCCTTATTCGGTAGCTGTCAATCTCGGCATGACTGATTTCAAGCCAACAAGGATCTCCCTCATCCTAGCTGATCGTTCGACAAGGATACCTGAAGGGGTGCTAGAGGATGTTCCAATCAAGGTTGGAGACTGCATGATACCGACTGACTTTGTGGTTCTGGAGTATGGAGAGGAGCCTAAGGATCCTCTTATCCTTGGGAGACCTTTTCTAGCTACAGCAGGTGCTATCATCGATGTCAGGAAAGGCAGAATCGCTCTGAATGTTGGAGATCTGGTGATGAACTTTGACATGGACAAGCTGATGAAGAAACCCACCATCGATGGTCAGACCTTCTATGTCGACACTCTCACAGAGTTCGCTGAGGAGATTTTCCATGAGATGCTGCCTACAGACCCACTTGAGAGGGCTCTGACCACGTCTGCATCTGAAGCTGAACACTTGGACGAAATTTCAGCATCTTACTCGAAGATGTTGGACTCCAGCGAGCATGTGATGCAGCTAGCATCGCAGATTGAACAGCTTGAGACTCCTGCGAAGGTGAAGCAGCTATCCGACTGGAGTGAGGAGAAAGCGCCCAAGATTGAGTTCAAACAACTCCCTGCAGGACTAAGGTACGCATTCTTGGGCTCTAACTCTACTTATCCAGTCATTATCAACTCTTCCTTGAACAATGCTGAGGTTACTTTACTACTGAGCAAGCTGCGCAAGCATCGCAAAGCTTTTGGCTATTCTCTTGATGATATTTCAGGTATCTCACCAGACTTGTTAATGCATCGAATTCACCTGGAGGATGAGTCGAAGTCATCGATCGAACACCAGCGCAGGCTGAACCCTAACCTGAAAGATGTCGTCAAAAAGGAGATCATGAAGCTGCTGGAAGCTGGAATCATCTATCCAATTTCAGATAGTGCTTGGGTGAGTCCTGTGAACGTGGTTCCTAAGAAAGGAGGGGTTACAGTTGTGAAGAATGACAAAGATGAGCTGATTCCGACGCGCACAGTGACTGGACACAGGATGTGCATCGATTACAGGAAGCTGAATGCAGCGACCAGGAAAGATCACTTCCCATTGCCCTTTATTGATCAGATGCTGGAGAGACTTGCAAGCCATCCCTACTACTGCTTCCTCGATGGGTACTCAGGATTTTTCCAGATCCCTATCCACCCAGATGATCAGGAGAAGACCACCTTTACATGTCCATACGGCACTTTCGCATATCGCAGGATGTCCTTTGGACTTTGTAATGCTCCTGCGACATTTCAGAGATGTATGATGTCCATCTTCACTGACATGATTGAGGATTTCATGGAGGTCTTTATGGATGATTTCTCAGTTTACGGATCATCTTTTAAGGACTGTCTGGATAATCTCTGCAAGGTTCTGGCTCGTTGTGAAGAGAAGCACTTGGTCCTTAACTGGGAAAAGTGTCACTTTATGGTCAGAGATGGGATTGTGCTTGGGCACAAGGTTTCTGCAGCTGGCATAGAAGTGGATCGTGCGAAGATTGACGTCATGACGAGCTTACCACCACCTGATTCTGCGAAATCGGTTAGAAGCTTTCTGGGTCATGCAGGGTTCTATCGTCGCTTCATCAAGGACTTCAGCAAGATTGCACGTCCTCTCACTGCTTTACTATGCAAGCATGCTAAGTTTGAGTTTACAGATGAGTGTCTTGCTGCGTTCGAACAGATCAAACATGCTCTGATAAGCGCCCCTATCGTGCAGCCTCCTGACTGGAATTTACCTTTTGAGGTGATGTGTGATGCTAGTGATTTTGCTGTAGGTGCTGTTCTAGGACAGAAGAAGGACAAAAAGCTTGATGCAGTCTACTATGCCAGTCGAACTCTGGATGATGCTCAAAGGAATTACGCTACCACTGAGAAGGAGCTGTTGGCTGTGGTCTTTGCCTTTGAAAAATTTCGACCTTACCTTGTGGGATCGAAGGTGATTGTGCATACAGATCATTCTGCACTCAAATACTTGATGCAGAAGAAGGATGCAAAGCCGAGATTACTGCGATGGGTGTTACTTCTTCAGGAGTTCGATATTGAGGTCAAAGACAAGAAGGGTGTTAAGAATGGTGTAGCAGATCATCTCTCACGCATCAGGGTTGAAGACGACGTACCCATAGACGATTTCCTGCCAGAAGAGAACGTATACTATGTGGAAACCGAGTTCCAGAGCAGGTTTGACGAAGAATTGCAGGTTCTTCGAATTGGAGAAACGTCAGTGTCGAGCGACACCACCACTAGTGTCGCGCGTCACCTTGCTCAACCGAACACAGAGACCTCTCCAATTCGAAGCAGACTTCCTGAGATCAGTTCAGCTGCTGTATCTGCCACCCAACGTCCTTAGTATGCTGATATTGCCAATTATCTCGCTGCAGAGGCTGAGCCTGATAACTTTAAAGGGTATGCGAATAACAAGTTCCTGAGAGAGCTACGAAGATATCATTGGGATGAGCCATACCTGTACAAGCACTGTTCTGATGAGATTTACAGAAGATGCATTGCAGAGTCAGAAGTCCCAGAGGTGCTGTTTCACTGTCATGGGTCGGAATATGCTGGACACTTTGCGACATCCAAAACAGTGTCTAAGGTTCTTCAAGCAGGCTTTTGGTGGCCTACCATGTTTCGCGACGCGCATGCTTTCATCTCGCAATGCGATGCTTGTCAGAGGAGAGGAAAGATCAGCAAAAGACATGAGATGCCACAGAATTTCATCCTTGAGGTTGAGGTATTCGATTGCTGGGGTATCGATTTCATGGGTCCTTTTCCCTCTTCGTATGGGAACAAGTACATCCTGGTTGCTGTTGATTATGTTTCAAAGTGGGTCAAAGCCATTGCTAGTCCCACCAACGATTCCTCAGTGGTTCTTAAGATGTTCAAGACCATCATCTTTCCTCGATTTGGAGTGCCTCGAATTGTTATAAGTGATGGTGGTTCTCACTTCATTAACAACATTTTCGAAAAACTCCTCAGGAAACATGGAGTTCATCATCGAGTTGCAACTCCTTATCACCCTCAGACGAGTGGACAAGTCGAAGTCTCGAATCGTCAGATTAAGGAGATCCTGGAGAAAACAGTGGGCAAAACTCGAAAGGATTGGGCTGCGAAGTTGGACGATGCACTCTGGACGTACAGGACAGCGTTCAAAACACCTCTAGGCACCACACCTTTCCACCTGCTATATGGAAAGCCTTGTCACCTCCCAGTGGAGATTGAACACAAGGCAGACTGGGCGATAAAGCTGATGAATTTCGACATCAAGTCTGCTGCAGAGAGGAGACTGATACAGCTGAATGAGTTGGACGAAATCAGGCACCACGCCTATGAGAATTCGAAGTTGTACAAAGAGAGGACCAAGGCGTATCACGATTCAAAAATCCTCTCCAGGAAATTCGAACCGAATGATCAGGTACTTCTGTATAACTCTCGTTTGCAATTGTTTCCTGGTAAACTTCGTTCTCGATGGTCAGGTCCTTTCATAGTCAAAGAGGTTCGCTCCTATGGTGCCATTGTCCTCCTCACACCAGATGGCAGCAGGGAATTCACAGTGAATGGACAAAGGGTGAAGCATTACTGGGCCAAAGCTGAGATTCCGGATGGACATATTGTTCCTCTGGATGGTGTCCCTCCTGCCTGAATCATCATCAAGTCAAGCTAATGACTTTAAACAAGCGCTTGGTGGAAGGCAATCCACTGGTGAGTCTGTAAATAAGTCTTTTGTTTCAGTAATTTTCGTTTTTCTTTTCGTGTTTTAGGTGAAACAGGGCTGGTGTCGAGTGACACCATACTCGGTGTCGCCTGTCACTTGATTTCCCTTTAAAAAAAAAAAAAAAAAATTAGGAACTAGCTTAACCGGATTTTCAGAACCGGAGTGGAATCGGGAGCGGATCGGGCACGAGGAAATACCATTCCCACTTTGCAAGTGTCGCGCGTCACTACCCTTGGTGTCGCTCGCCACTCATATATAGGTACACACTTCGCGCGTCACTACCCTTGGCAAACAAGGTACACACTTCGAATCTCCATTTTTTTCGATTTCGGTACCTCAGGTATGTTTGTCGAAATTACTCTTTGTGGGTTGATGCTTTGCTCGATTTTACCTATGGCGATCCATTTAGGGCAGATTTCGACCACCCCCATGCGCTTTACACGGTTCATTTGGCTAGATTTGAGAAATTCATTCTTCATGCCAACTTTACTTCGAAAAATTTAAGGGTGTGAAATTTGTTTAGGAAATAGGGAGATTTCTGAATGCATGTGTAGCTGGAATCATTGCTGTTGCTCCTTAGGCTTGCTGGAGTAAATCGATTGTGCTATACATATTTGCTGAATTAAGATTCTGTTCTTTTGTTGGTTTGCTCTGTTTCTTCTTTTGCAGATGCCTCCACGCAAGCGACAATGCAGGGACGCCGCCTCCAGTTCACAACCTCCAGTCGAAGTAACCTTCCAACTCGGGGACCACGTCGAAGTTTTGGATGTTGACTTGTGGCAACGTGCAACCGTCAGCGCTGTACTCGCACGATCTCGCTACATGGTCAAATTCCTTGACTCCCAGGAGTTGCAGGTGTTCCCGACATCCCATCTTCGCCCTGCTGCACCGCCACGAACCTCCGCCTCACCACCACCATCGCCTATTGCAATCCCTGATTCACCAGACGAGAGGATTAGGCGCCCTTGGCCTAAACGGGAGAATTTGCGCATTCCAACACGCAGGATCTGGGACAAGCCACCTCGAGCTGTTGCTGAGAGCGTTGAGTGTCTACACAGGCCGATTTCAGATGACTGGGATGATTACGACACTTTCTTCTACAACGCCTGGCTGAATGTGAAGCTACTCCCCACCAGGTTTTTGGACATTCTGGATATGCGGCGTTTGGGTTTGGATTCTGACCTCCTGCGTTTGTTGACAAAGATTGGATTGGGATCTATGGCTACCAGACCCTACGATCTGTTTCCTGACATTGTTTGTCAGTTCCTAGCCTCTGTTCGCATCTACTACACCAACGAACATGCTCCGAACGCCCAGGAAGGCACTCTGACCTTCATGATCCGCGGAGTTCGTTACAGGCTTCCTTTTCGCGACCTGTGTGCCATATATGGGTTTCGCAAGGACCTCCCGAGAGTCAGCCTTCCTACTCAGATGTTCGATGTGCAGGACTTCTTGTACCATTTTGGGAATGGACGCTATGATTCGAAGACTACGTCCCAAACCGACGTGCGCCACCCTGTTCTGCGATGCCTCCTCCGTGTCCTAGGCAACACCATTCAGTGCAAGTCGACTCCGGGTAAGATGCGTCTCTCTGAGTTGGCTCTTCTCTATGTATGCATTGGTGATTTGACAGATAGTGAGCATTACCGGAGTTCCGCGCACGCTACTGACGTCAACATGGGAGCCATTTTCGCTCATCACTTGGTTTCCTTGCAAGCCAAGCCTTTTTCTGGAGCAGGTACGACGCAGCGGACTGAGTCTGTTGGTAGCTTGCTGACCCCTATCTTCCAGCATTTTAAGATCAGCACGGAGAACAGCAACATTGTCACGACTCGCCGAGCTATTGATTTGGATCACCTGCGCCACGCCTCTTGGATCAACCACAACCATCAGTGGTCTTTTCGCACTGCAGCTGGCTCCTTCCGGATTCAGCTCCCTGATCGTGCACGCACTGACATAGGCACCGAATGCGCTGCGCTTCGTTTCATGCCGGAGAGGAGAGTCTTGATTACTGTGTCTCGCGGTTCTTCTTCCAGAGCTCGTGCTTCCACTTCCGAGGATGACCAGACACCTCGCTCCGCAGGAACCCCAGTAACTCTCCCAGATCTTCCCACTGAGCCAGAGGTTCCCATGGAGGCTGCTGCTTTCCAGCGGTATGTCATTCAGAGTTTTCAGAGCATCTGGAGTGCCATCGCTACTCTCTCTTGCTGCGGATGTGTTCGCCCTACTCACCCGCGATCTCGCTCACCCACACCATCTGATGATGCTACTACTAGCGATGAGGACTAGTTCCTTTGTCATTCCGGTTCTCTTTTCTTTTCTTTTGTTTTTCTTATCTTTTCTTTTCGTTTGTTTGAGTCTGTTGTGTCAGCTACACCTGTTGTGCGATTTTGTTGGATTTATGCTTCTATGGGTTGTATTGTTACTACTAACTTCTCTCCGAGTGATCTGACAGTGCTAACATAGATGATTCTCTATCCTGTTTGGTGGACTCACGTGTCTCTGATCGCGACGATTGCTCTCTGCACTATGGTGTCGCGCGACACCATCGTTGGTATCGCTCGTCACCATCCTTGCACTTTCGACCTAAGCTTATTTTCATCTGAATCTGAGCAGTGTGTTGGTCGACCTAACTGAGTAGTAAGATATTCTAACCCATTGCATTCACCCTTCTGACTTTCTCTTTTGTAACCAACTTCGGATTTGATTACACTTGGGACAGTGTTATTCAAGTCTGGGGGAGGTCGTTGCTGACATTGTGTTTTGTTTTTCTTAGAGTCAGTTGTGTCAAATTGTTTTTGAGTCAAAACTTGTTGGAGATTATGATGCTTTTCCTGGAATTATTGTGCTGACTTTTCATCTAAGTGACCACTGCTGCAGATTCAGTCTAGATCCGACTAATGAAAATTCCAAAGGCTGACCAGCTGACTAGAGGCGTCCATGTTTCCAACAGAATCCACTAACCTGAGCTAAGTTCTGAACTTCACTTTTAACTCGTTGATGTGACTAATGCCTTAAAGCTTGATTCCTCGTTCGTACTTGATCAATGAAAGCCTGTGTGAAATTTAATGTTGGTGTTTCTCTCCCTGTGACGAGCTAAGAAAAGAAGAAAGAAAGAAATAGGGCAAAAAGATTGAGATGATTTTCGCTTAGAAGTGAAGGGCTAGGAATGTTTCCAATGATCTCATTATTTCACTTCTAAGTTGGAATGATCACACAAAGGAAGGAAGTGAGGGGTAGGAAAGTTTCCCATGACCCCATTATTCGCTGAAAACCTTTGATACAAAGTAAGGGGACAACTCGGGGACTCGATGGCAAACACCATCAGTGCTCGCAGCTTTACCTTTATCGAGTATATGCCATAAAAAGGAGAAAAGAAAAAGATGATGAATGTGCGAAAAGAATAAGTCTGGGGGAAAGATAAAAAATACCAAAGTTTGTATGGCTGATTTGTTTGAGTATAGAATGGAAAAGAGTCTAGAAGGTTCTGGGCATTGGAATCATCAGTGAGATCCAGCGATGAGGGTTTATGAACAATGTTGTGGAATTTTGGACTTAATCTAGAAAGCTGTGAATGTCTGCGGAGAAGTACATGGTGGTTCGATTTGGAGTGATGAAGCAGTAGTTGAGTTGCAGGGTGACTAGTCAAAAAGCGATGCTCCAATGAAAGGTTGAGTCTCTGTGTTTTCAAAACTCTTTCTCTTATTTGGTGTTCTGTTTGCTTGAGGGCAAGCAAATGCTAAGTCTGGGGGAGTTGATATATCATGGTTTTAATGGTTTTTGACCATGGTATAGGTCTTATTTATAAAGTCTTTTTAGTGTTTTTCGAGTCTTTTGGAGTCTTTTCAGGTCATAGGTACGTTTGGAGCTTAACTGGAGACTTTGGAGCACTTTGGAGCTTAATCAGGATCAAATTCGTCAAGTATGGATTTTGTGCTTTAGTGACGCTCGACACCATGGAGAGTGACGCTCGACACTTGTCAGAGAAATAAGGAAAAGGCGATTTTGTTTCCTATTTGAAGAAGGAATTGGGCCTAAACGTTTCCAAGGAAGCCCAAGACGTGTCTTAGAGATATATTTAGGATTTTTATTCCCTTTTTACAAAAAACCTTAGATTTTTGAGAGAGAGATACTTTGAGTTTTCGGCTTTTGCGATTTCTGAGCTTGGGGAGACAAGTCTGAACTCTGTTCGTTTAGAGAGAAGATTTCGAACCCCTTTATCTATTTCGATTTAATCTATTGCTTTCTATTCATCATGTTTGTTGTTTCAATAACCATGTCTGAGTAGATCACCTGTTAGGTTTAGGGTTAATTAGGGGTTTCTTTGAATGTTTGATTAACTTGCTAGCTAGGGTTCATATCTATTTGTTCTTCACCTTAGGTTGTTCTTAAAGCTAATTCTAGACTGATCACCTAGAACTTCGATCTTAGGTTGCTTGATTGACACGGAAGCGTAATTGAATAACTGGAAAGAACCTGAGTTGAGCAAAGTAACTATTCGCAAAGGAATTTGGTTTAGGAGCTTTGTGAACATATCGAACTTGTGCAATTAAGGCTGGTTTAAATCTGTAGGATTTGCAAAGGAATTTTGAATTTTTGGATTTTAACTTAGATAATTCTCACAACGGAAGTTGGTTAATTATAGTTCTGTATTTCGAGTTCAAGAACCGTGCTTAATATCTGAACCCTGACTTGTTAAGTTGATCTGCATTCATTGATCTCCTGAAAACGCCCTAGACCTAATCCTTACCACATCGAACTTACAAACCGTTTTCCTTGCTGTTTTATTTATCTCTGTCACATTGCTATTTGTTTCGCATATTTTGGCTTAGCGTAACTCCATCTACATAAGGTTTATTGAGTGATCTCTTGTCTCTGTGGTTCGACCCCTAGATACTACAACTGCATATCTGTGCTCTTGCAGAGTAGCTTAGGGATTAAACTTTGAGCAGATCAGTCATAACCGTATCAGTACGATTTTGCAGAAAACATAACTGTGCCAGCCCGTTTTTGTTTTGACATAACTGTATCTGGACGACTATGACCAAAACAGATAACTAATTTTCAATCTATCGAATATTTTTTAGTTAGGTTTCTCTATGTTCCGTACGTAGAGAAATTTTATACCATATAAAAAGAGATAGAGTTCCAGTTCAAGTCGGGTCTTGTTGGATTTTAAAAATTAAACATAAGATTGGGTAACACTAAGAATACTGGTAATACCAATCAGCCAAATAGATACTTAGTTATGTTTATAACTGTATCAGTACAGGTATGCAGTATATCTAAACTGTACTGGCCCTTTTTGGTTTTGACGTAACTGCACTTGATCGACTATGACCAAAACAGATAACTAATTTTCTATCTATCGAATATTTTTTAGTTAGGATATAGAAATTTTATGCCATATAAAAAGAGAAATGTTCAATTCGGCTCTTGTTGGATTTTATAAATTAAACATAAGATTGGGTAACACTAAGAATACTGGTAATACCAATCGGCCAAATAGATAATTAGTTATCTGTTATGGTCATAACCGTATCAGTACAATTGTGCAGAAAATTTAACTGTACCTGCCCGTTTTGGTTTTGACGTAACTGTACTTGGTTGACTATGACCAAAACAGATAACTAATTTTCAATCTATCGAATATTTATTAGTTAGGTTTCTCTATGTTCCGTAGGTAGAGAAATTTTATACCATATAACAAGAGAAATGTTCAAGTCGAGTCTTGTTGGATTTTATAAATTAAACATAAGATTGGGTAACACTAAGAATACTGGTAATACCAATCGGCCAAATAAATAATTAGTTATCTGTTATGGTCATAACTGTATCAGTACGATTTTGCAGAAAAGTTAACTGTACCTGCCAGTTTTGGTTTTGACGTAACTATACCTGATCGACTATGACCAAACAGATAACTAATTTTCTATCTATCGAATATTTTTTAGTTAGGTTTCGGTATGTTCCGTACGTAGAGAAATTTTATACCATATAAAAAGAGATAGAGTTCCATTTCAAGTCGGGTCTTGTTGGATTTTAAAAATTAAACATAAGATTGGGTAACACTAAGAATACTGGTAATACCAATCAGCCAAATAGATACTTAGTTATGTTTATAGCAGTATCAGTACAGGCATGCAATATATCTAAACTGTACTGGCCCTTTTTGGTTTTGACGTAACTGCACTTGATTGAATATGACCAAAACAGATAACTAATTTTCTATCTATCGAATATTTTTTAGTTAGATTTCTCTATGTTCCGTAGGTAGAGAAATTTTATGCCATAAAAAAAGAGAAATGTTCAATTCGGGTCTTGTTGGATTTTATAAATTAAACATAAGATTGGGTAACACTAAGAATACTGGTAATACCAATCGGCCAAATAGATAATTAGTTATATGTTATGGTCATAACCGTATTAGTACAATTGTGCAGAAAATTTAACTGTACCTGCCCGTTTTGGTTTTGACGTAACTGTACTTGGTTGACTATGACCAAAACAGATAACTAATTTTCTATCTATCGAATATTATTAGTTAGGTTTCTCTATGTTCCGTAGGTAGAGAAATTTTATACCATATAACAAGAGAAATGTTCAAGTCGAGTCTTGTTGGATTTTATAAATTAAACATAAGATTGGGTAACACTAAGAATACTGGTAATACCAATCGGCCAAATAAATAATTAGTTATCTGTTATGGTCATAACTGTATCAGTACGATTTTGCAGACAAGTTAACTGTACCTGCCAGTTTTGGTTTTGACGTAACTGTACCGGATCGACTATGACCAAACAGATAACTAATTTTCTATCAATCGATTTTTTTTTTAGTTAGGTTTCTCTATGTTTCGTACGTAGAGAAATTTTATACCATATAAAAAGAGATAGAGTTTCAGTTCAAGTCGGGTCTTGTTGGATTTTATAAATTAAACATAAGATTGGGTAACATTAAGAATAATGGTAATACCAATCGGCCAAATAGATAATTAATTATCTGTTATGGTCATAACCGTATCAGTACGATTTTGCAGAAAACATAACTGTGCCAGCCCGTTTTTGTTTTGACATAACTGTACCTGGACGACTATGACCAAAACAGATAACTAATTTTCAATCTATCGAATATTTTTTAGTTAGGTTTCTCTATGTTTCGTACGTAGAGAAATTTTATACCATATAAAAAGAGATAGAGTTCCAGTTCAAGTCGGGTCTTGTTGGATTTTATAAATTAAACATAAGATTGGGTAACACTAAGGATACTGGTAATACCAATCAGCCAAATAGATACTTAGTTATTTATAACAGTATCAGTACAGGTATACAGAATATCTAAACTGTACTGGCCCTTTTTGGTTTTGACGTAACTGCACTTGATCGACTATGACCAAAACAGATAACTAATTTTCTATCTATCGAATATTTTTTAGTTAGATTTCTCTATGTTCCGTAGGTAGAGAAATTTTATGCCATATAAAAAGAGAAATGTTCAATTCGGGTCTTGTTGGATTTTATAAATTAAACATAAGATTGGGTAACACTAAGAATACTGGTAATACCAATCGGCCAAATAGATAATTAGTTATCTGTTATGGTTATAACCGTATCAGTACAATTGTGCAGAAAATTTAACTGTACCTGCCCGTTTTGGTTTTGACATAACTGTATTTGGTTGACTATGACCAAAATAGATAACTAATTTTCAATCTATCGAATATTTTTAGTTAGGTTTCTCTATGTGCCGTATGTAGAGAAATTTTATACCATATAACAAGAGAAATGTTCAAGTCGAGTCTTGTCGGATTTTATAAATTAAACATAAGATTGGGTAACACTAAGAATACTGGTAATACCAATCGGCCAAATAAATAATTAGTTATCTGTTATGGTCATAACTGTATCAGTACGATTTTGCAGAAAAGTTAACTGTACCTGCCAGTTTTGGTTTTGACGTAACTATACCTGATCGACTATGACCAAACAGATAACTAATTTTCTATCTATCGAATATTTTTTAGTTAGGTTTCGGTATGTTCCGTACGTAGAGAAATTTTATACCATATAAAAAGAGATAGAGTTCCATTTCAAGTCGGGTCTTGTTGGATTTTAAAAATTAAACATAAGATTGGGTAACACTAAGAATACTGGTAATACCAATCAGCCAAATAGATACTTAGTTATGTTTATAGCAGTATCAGTACAGGCATGCAATATATCTAAACTGTACTGGCCCTTTTTGGTTTTGACGTAACTGCACTTGATTGAATATGACCAAAACAGATAACTAATTTTCTATCTATCGAATATTTTTTAGTTAGATTTCTCTATGTTCCGTAGGTAGAGAAATTTTATGCCATAAAAAAAGAGAAATGTTCAATTCGGGTCTTGTTGGATTTTATAAATTAAACATAAGATTGGGTAACACTAAGAATACTGGTAATACCAATCGGCCAAATAGATAATTAGTTATATGTTATGGTCATAACCGTATTAGTACAATTGTGCAGAAAATTTAACTGTACCTGCCCGTTTTGGTTTTGACGTAACTGTACTTGGTTGACTATGACCAAAACAGATAACTAATTTTCTATCTATCGAATATTATTAGTTAGGTTTCTCTATGTTCCGTAGGTAGAGAAATTTTATACCATATAACAAGAGAAATGTTCAAGTCGAGTCTTGTTGGATTTTATAAATTAAACATAAGATTGGGTAACACTAAGAATACTGGTAATACCGATCGGCCAAATAAATAATTAGTTATCTGTTATGGTCATAACTGTATCAGTACGATTTTGCAGACAAGTTAACTGTACCTGCCAGTTTTGGTTTTGACGTAACTGTACCGGATCGACTATGACCAAACAGATAACTAATTTTCTATCAATCGATTTTTTTTTTAGTTAGGTTTCTCTATGTTTCGTACGTAGAGAAATTTTATACCATATAAAAAGAGATAGAGTTTCAGTTCAAGTCGGGTCTTGTTGGATTTTATAAATTAAACATAAGATTGGGTAACATTAAGAATAATGGTAATACCAATCGGCCAAATAGATAATTAATTATCTGTTATGGTCATAACCGTATCAGTACGATTTTGCAGAAAACATAACTGTGCCAGCCCGTTTTTGTTTTGACATAACTGTACCTGGACGACTATGACCAAAACAGATAACTAATTTTCAATCTATCGAATATTTTTTAGTTAGGTTTCTCTATGTTTCGTACGTAGAGAAATTTTATACCATATAAAAAGAGATAGAGTTCCAGTTCAAGTCGGGTCTTGTTGGATTTTATAAATTAAACATAAGATTGGGTAACACTAAGGATACTGGTAATACCAATCAGCCAAATAGATACTTAGTTATTTATAACAGTATCAGTACAGGTATACAGAATATCTAAACTGTACTGGCCCTTTTTGGTTTTGACGTAACTGCACTTGATCGACTATGACCAAAACAGATAACTAATTTTCTATCTATCGAATATTTTTTAGTTAGATTTCTCTATGTTCCGTAGGTAGAGAAATTTTATGCCATATAAAAAGAGAAATGTTCAATTCGGGTCTTGTTGGATTTTATAAATTAAACATAAGATTGGGTAACACTAAGAATACTGGTAATACCAATCGGCCAAATAGATAATTAGTTATCTGTTATGGTTATAACCGTATCAGTACAATTGTGCAGAAAATTTAACTGTACCTGCCCGTTTTGGTTTTGACATAACTGTATTTGGTTGACTATGACCAAAATAGATAACTAATTTTCAATCTATCGAATATTTTTAGTTAGGTTTCTCTATGTGCCGTATGTAGAGAAATTTTATACCATATAACAAGAGAAATGTTCAAGTCGAGTCTTGTCGGATTTTATAAATTAAACATAAGATTGGGTAACACTAAGAATACTGGTAATACCAATCGGCCAAATAAATAATTAGTTATCTGTTATGGTCATAACTGTATCAGTACGATTTTGCAGAAAAGTTAACTGTACCTGCCAGTTTTGGTTTTGACGTCACTGTACTTGGTCTACTATGACCAAAACAGATAACTAATTTTCTATCTATCGAATATTTTTTAGTTAGGTTTCTCTATGTTCTGTAGTTAGAGATATTTTATACCATATAAAAAGAGAAATGTTCAATTCGGGTCTTGTTGGATTTTATAAATTAAACATAAGATTGGGTAACACTAAGAATACTGGTAATACCAATCGGCCAAATTGATAATTAGTTATCTGTTATGGTCATAACCGTATCAGTACAATTGTGCAGAAAATTTAACTGTACCTGCCCGTTTTGGTTTTGACGTAACTGTACTTGGTTGACTATGACCAAAACGGATAACTAATTTTCTATCTATCGAATATTTATTAGTTAGGTTTCTCTATATTCCGTAGGTAGAGAAATTTTATACCATATAACAAGAGAAATGTTCAAGTCGAGTCTTGTCGGATTTTATAAATTAAACATAAGATTGGGTAACACTAAGAATACTGGTAATACCAATCGGTGATATATTCATAAATTGCATCATTTAATGTACATACTCTAGTCCAAATCATGTCTCATTTACATGCATTTTAGGTCTTTAGGCATTGTTTTAGGACTTAGGAGATTGCATTAGGTCCAAGAGAGTTTTGCATGTTTTGGAGTGTTAAACAGGTGCTTTTGGAGTTTATTTGGAGTGGAGGATGTGATTCAGATGAAGAAATGGAGTTGAACTTATCAAAAATGGTGAAAAGGAGCAATTTTGGGTTTCTCGGCAAAATGATATACTGATAGACGAAGATTCTCGGCCAAAATCCTTCCCGCGGGTAGCTTTCTCGGCCAAAAACACGTACCGCGGTCAAGTCTCTCGGCCAAAAATCCCGGGTGCAGATACATTTCCAAAATCGCGTCACAGGAAGCTCTTGCCGGCGATTCAGCTTACAGGGTCTTCAGCAAAGTTGGAGATACTTGAGTCAAGAACCCAGGACAGGTTGAATCAGGGCATTTGGAGCACTGAGCTGAAAGATACGGTCACCGGAAGACAGACCTCTCTCGCATCCATTCCGGAGCAATCCGATACCCCTGAATGATCGCCTGTCCGGGGAACCTTCCGGTCCGATTCAGTTGTCGGGTACTTCATCAAAGTTTGATAGGATTGGATCACGGTTCCATAGCAAGTGAAATAATGGAATTCGGACGCGTGAGCAGAATGTTAAGCTCGTCGGAAGAAACTCCTGTCTCGCTGCCATTTTGGACCGAGCCGATGAGCTCCGAAGAATGCGAAGTAAGGTGCACTTCCAGGCCGATTCAGTTTCCGGGGCCTTCATGAGAATCAGAGAAATTTGAGTACTCTTTCAAGAACGTCCGAGATCATTCAATTCGGAGCTATGAGCAGGAAGATACGGTCTCCGGAATGGACACATGTCTAGACGCCTCTCTCTGATCGTGTAAATGCACTGCAAAGATGAGCCCTCCAGGAAGCCTTCCACTTCCCCAGAACCGAAGCTTCCTTCACCAAAGTTGGAGATATATGAGTCCTCTGTTCTCTGCAACCGGAGTCACTCAATTCGGACAAGTATCTTAGACGTTACACTCTCCGGAATGCGAAGTGGTCCAAGCTGCTCTGAATGCTGCGAGAAAGCTTTGCGACTTGGTTAACTCGCAGCCTGAAGACGAATGCCTGGAAATTAATGCTGCGAGTTGAGAAGTGCGGGTAAGCTATCTGGATGAGGTCTGAGGCTCCCGAGCAAGAAAATTGCTAAGTCCACAATACTGCGACTTGGGCACGCTACCTGGGAGCACTGGAACCAAGCCGCATGATCACTCGCAATTTACTCCGACTTGAGCCTGCTACCTGGGACTAGGGATGACCAAGTCGCACATGTACATTCCCCAAAAAGCGCCTTGGTCCTGCCAGTTGAAGAAGAAGAAGATTAAGCCGCACAAAGACTCGCAAAACACTCCTACTTGGGCGTGCGGCTAAGACAAAGCGATTTAAGTCTCACAAGATAAGTTCTTCATCTACTGCGACTTGGGCATGCTACCTGGGAGACACTGGACCAACCCGCAGTAATTCCACTTTACCCACTAAAGCCGGGTCAGGACCCGGTTTGTTCCGGGCTGACCCGGTTCATTAGCACTTAGTATATATAGCTTTTTGGAGAAAAACCCTAGACATGTTATCTTCTCTCTTAGTTTCTCTCTAGTTTTCTTTCCTTTTTAGTGTAAAAACGTTTTTGATTAAGAGATATCTCAAGGATTTAATCAATCTAAGTCTGTTTCTTATCATCTCATCATCTCATTTCTACTTCTAATCATGATTAACATCATCTCTTGCAAAAGATTAGATGTGTTCTTCATGATTAGTGAGTAGTCATCTTTTTATACTTCTAGGTGTGTAGATTAGGGTGCTTAGATGTTTGATTTGTGATGTTCAGGGTTTAGATTCTCATTTCATTTCCTTAGTTTGCTGCTCCTAATGCTAGATTTCCTTGGGAAAGTGAAATCTGGGTTCATAGGCATTTCATGCACCAAAAGTGTTTGATGAAATGCCTGAAAGAGCTAACTTAAGGGTTTATGTTTTAAATGCCATGGGAATGTTTGTTTGAAGCATAAATGACATATTAGGACTGTTACTTAATGCTCATTAGTTCATATTTCACAAATAAGAATTTGGTTTGAAAGTGGATTAGTGTAGAGATTAATGCCTTCATGAGAGGATTAGTCTAGATTAGAGTTCTAAGTTGAAATGTTTGAGATCATGTGATTGCTTGTTATGTCTTTCTGTATAAGACTCAGTCTTCTTGGTTGAGAGATTGTTTGGTCACTTATTAGGCTTGATGCATTATGCTTGTTAATTGCTTGATTATATCTAATGGTTGTTAGACTTGATTAAGTGATTAGCAAAGGGATTATTGTCATGGAAATGAATTAATCTGATTAAGAAGCCTAGACTAAAGAGTAGCAAGTGTTGCATTATGTTCTTAGCATCATGAATCAATATCTAAAGCACCCTAATCAATGATCACATCTAGAGTTTTATCTTTTATCATTTGCTTAATCATCATCACTTTGTTTTGTTTGCTTGCTTTGTTTAGTTCATTCATAATAGCTTGATTGTTTCTTGTTTTATGTTTTCTTGTTGCTGGTTTCACCAAACTCATCTTTTATTCAGCTTGACTTAAGAACTTGTCACATAAACTAGTGTCTAGCAAACACACATTTGGATTGATACCCTTTGTACTACAAGTGACATAAGGGATTGATAACCCATCTAAGACCAAAAAAATCTTAGTTATCAATTGGCGCCGTTGCCATATTGTGTGGGGATTGTTAGCATTAGTTTCTGATTTAGTTTTTGAGATCAAGTTTCTTTTGTTTTACTGATCACCTTTCAAGTTCTGTCTTTGTTCTCAGGTTTATGATCACAAGAAGCCAAGCCAGAAGACAAAGAGAAAGAGCTGTTCACTTGGAGAGGTTAGGAAAGAATCAGCAAGTTGGGAATGAGCATCAGGCTCAAGAAGCTGATCAGGGTCAAAGAGCTGGTAATGGGATTGGAATTCAGGATCAACAGGCTCAGGTCCATCAAGGACACGCTCATGGTAACCAGAACCAAGACCTACCTCAAGTTAACCAGCCACAGCCCCACCCAAACCCACCCATACGTCATCAGTCTCCACCAGTCTTTGTTGGTGAGAATGACCGAGCTTATGCACACCAGTATGGAGCAGGAATCAGGCCACCTCCTGTCCAAAACAACAACTTTGAGGTGAAGGACTCTTTAATCAATATGGTTCAGAATCAGAAGTTCCATGGCTTACCTATGGAGGATCCCTTGGAGCATCTGGATCAGTTTGACAGAGTTTGTGATCTCACTAAGATCAATGGGGTATCTGAAAACAGCTTCAAACTGAGATTGTTTCCATTCAGCCTTGGAGATAAGGCACATCAGTGGGAAAAGAACCTCCCAAGAGGATCCATCCACACATGGGAGCAATGCAAGATTGCCTTTCTATCCAAGTTCTTCTCAAGCTCAAGGACTGCAAAGCTAAGGAACCAGATTTCCAGCTTCACTCAACATTCTAATGAGACCTTTGGAGAAGCTTTGGACAGGTTTAAAAGCTACACAAGTAAGTGTCCACATCATGGCTTTTCAAAAGCCTCCCTCCTTAGCACTTTGTATAGAGGAGCTGTTCCTAAGATCAGGATTCAGTTGGACACAGCATCAAATGGAAATTTCTTGGCAAAAGAAATCAATGCAGCTATGGAACTTGTTGAGAACTTAGCCATGAGCCAAGACACTTATGGGGAAGATTATGATAGAAGCTATAGAGGAGAAGATTCTGGTAGACACCAAGAGCTGGAAGAGAAGATCAAAGTGCTGAATATCAAGCTTGACAAAGCCCTAGCTGCCACTCAAAAGCCTATAAACTATGTGAGTGAGGAAAAGAGATGCTTCACAAATACAAATGAAGAGGGTCTCACTCAAGAGGAGTTGCACTTCATTGGGAATCAAAACAAGTTCAATGGTTACAACAACTTCACTAAATACCAGAACTTGTCCTATAGGAGCAACAATGTGGCTAACCCCCAAGACCAAATATACCCTCCTCAAGACTTTGTTCAACAGAATCAGTACCAAGGTATTTCCCAAGGTCAACAGGGTTTTCAGCAACCAAAGGTTCAGAATCAAGGGAATAGCTTCACAAATCAAGTCAGCCTACAACAAAGGCCACCACCTCCTGGTTTTGCCCCACCACCTGTTCAACAAAGTCCTGATTTCAATGTTCTTCTCCAACAGCTCTTACTAGGACAACAAAAGATGGTATCTGACCTGGAGACACTGGGCGCTGAACTAAAGTCTATTAAAAAGAACAAGGGCATCTGCACTTCTGAACCACAAGTCTCTCTTCCTGGTAAAGCTCTTCAAAACTCAAAAGATTATTGCAATGCCATCTACTCCAATGATGACCATTCAGCTGCTGTGCAAGAGATTGAAGACCTCCTTTATGGTCAAGTTTGTACTGAGAATGCACACACTCAAGTGGATGAGGACACCATTATAGATGATTTCATGGGCTTCTTACATGAACTCAATGAGGACATTGAGAGCAAAAGTGTGGGGGCAGCCGGTTCAGTTCTTTCTGTTCAGCAAGGGAATGATTCAGTGTCTATTGAAACAAAGGAGCTGCCAACTGGTCAAGCAAAGCTAACAGATTGTGCCTCCACCTCTGAATCAACTCAGATGAAGCCCACCTCCCTCCCAAAGCTAGGCAACCCAGGGAAGTTCACCATCTCTTGCACTCTTGGAAACTTTAGAGTTGAGAATGCTTTGTGTGATTCAGGCTCAAGTGTGAGTATAATGTCTAAAGATATGATGGAGAAGCTAAAGGTCAAGTCTATAACGTCCTACCCCTCTTCTATCACCTTTGGTGATTCCTACTCCAAGAAACCATATGGATTTTTAGAAGACTATCCACTTCAAGTTGGTGAATGCATAATTCCCACTTATTTTGTCATCATGAAGATGAAGAAGACCAAAGAGCTCCCCCTATTGCTTGGAACTGCATTTCTCAACACCACTGGTGCAATGATTGACTTTGATACTCAAAGAGTGGTGCTTACAAAGGTGGATAAGGATGCCTTTTACCCTGTTCAACCACCTTTAGCTGAATTTTGTGGATCAGTTGTTCAAGAGATAGAACCCCCTAAGGTACTTGAGATGAAGTATGTAGGAAGTGCTGGGATTTTAGGTGGATCCCAATCTCTCTCAGCTGTGGAAATGGAAAAAGAACCTCACACCAACCCTGTTTACAAGGATGGGACTGAGCAGCCATTGATCAGAGAAGAAGACATCTTGCTCTCATGGTCTCCTACACTTAGTGACCTAAGGATGATTAACACCAAAAGTGATGGCTCAGCATCAGAAGACAAGAGTATTAAACCGGATCTTTCTTCTCAAGACTTTGATCTCACTCCTTGGGTTGATGATGATGGTTCTCTGAAGTATAAGCTGGATTGCAATGGGAAGCCAGGTCTGTTTGCTGAAGTGAGGGCATGTCTCACAAGGGCCATCTTTGATAAAGACCCAGATGGTATTCAAGAGCTGGTGGACAAAGGTCTCAAGGTGGGATCTCAAGGACAAGGGTCTAATGGTTCCCAAAGGCAGCAAACCAACTCAGCTTTCTTGCTCAGGACCATTGAAGTGCTGAAGAGCATCAGTGCTCAAACTCACCCCAGCTAAAAACAGGTTTTTCAAAGTCAAACTTAGTGACTTTAAACAAAGTGCTCTTGGGAGACACCCCAAGCTTATCTTTGTATATAATCTTTTTATTCTTTTCTCTCATTTCTCTTTATGTTTTAGGATCTTTTGATGGGTTTTGTGAGTTGGTCTCAGGTTCTAGGTGATTTTTTTGGAGGACATAGCTCAGTGATGAATGGAATGGAGCATGTGAAGGGCTTAGAGAAGTGTTTAAGGTTTGAAAAGCTTGGAGGGCGCCTGAGTACTACCTAGATGTGCGGCTTGGTGCAAGAAGAGCCCAGGTCGCAGCCCAACTCGCAATTTACTCCGAGTTGGGCGTGCTGGCTGGAAAAAGAGAAACCAGGCCGCACCAAAAAAGAAAAGTGGCCGAGGTGTTTAAGTCCAAAAACTTGCGACCTGGTGCTGCTACCTGAAACCCAAGGAAGCTAACCCGCACGTTGATCCGCAAATTACTCCGAGTTGGGCGTGCTACCTGGGAAGCATGGAGGCTAGGCCGCAGCATGGGAAGAAAGGCCGAGGTATCTATGTCCCAAAGTCTGCGAGTTGGTCCAAGACAAGTCCATGCCGTACAAGGGAGTTCAGGCCAAGCCAAATCCATCTCCAGTGGTGTCTGGCCTCATCTGGTGCAGATACTCACTCCCCTTTTGCACAAGAACCACACCAGGTATCACTCCAAACACTTGTAAATGAGCATTTAGCATTTTTCTTTATCTTTTGCATTTCATGTTTGATTTTTTCTCTTTCTCATGCTTTTATAACACAAGGGACTGTGTTATCTAAGTGTGGGGGAGGGGTTTTGTGTTTACTAATCATGTTTATTCTGCTCTTATTTTCCTTTTCACTTTGAGTCTCATTTTGCATTCATCTAAGTGCATATAAAAACCAAAAAAAATGGAAAAATCTGAAAAATTTTCACAAAAAAATGCTCATGTAGTTGCATTCACATTTTAGGATTGAGTCTAGTTTGCATTTTCATATAGGTTGCATCATATGCAAATGGGAGTAATGATAGGTTCTTTCTTTGAGAGTACATCACTTTGAGAATTTGGATTAAATATGCTTGTGAAATGACTTCTGTGCTTGCAAGGCTTGAAATGGTTTGAATCTGAGAAGCAAGTTTGAATTGAACTCAACTCTAATAAGTGAAAACCTTGAACTTGACTTGAAATTATCTTGTGATGCATTGTTTAAATAAGTTTGTGGATACCTATATACATATTTGAGCTAGAATCCTGTTTTTACCACCCTCTTCCTTAGCTCAAATAGCTGAGTCCACATCTGGATCAGTTTTCCTCACCCTGAACCCATCCTTCTTTCAAGCCAAATGTTTGTGTGTGATTGAAAGGCCACCTTGGATCAAACTTAGCAGAAAGTGTTAGGTTTAGAGCGACAAGGGCAAGTCTCATTGTGTGTTAAGTTCCATCATCAAGGACCTGAGAGATTTGGTGAGAACTAAGTGTGGGGGAATACTTGTTGGTGAGTGGAAAGGAGAGATGAGTGGAAATAAAAGGAGAATGGTGAGAACTAGGGGATAGAAAAAGAAAAGAAATCAGTCTTGGAGTTTTGAGTCAAAGAAAGTGAGCTCTAGTGTTTTGAAAAGAAAAAGTCTAGCCTCTAAGTGAAAAGAAAAGAAAATAAGCCCAAGAGCTCAAATGTTTTAAAAAGAAAGAAAAAGAGGCTAGAAGTTACAAAAGAAAGTGAAAAGGAGCTATGTAAAGTTTGAACTCCAAGACTTGAGTGTGAAAATGATGAGTGAGTCTCCTAGTGAGAGGAAAATGAGTGTGGAAAGTGAGGTTCTTGAGAGGTTGAGCAAGTGAGAAAGATTTGAGTAGAGTGTGGGGTGGGATGAGTCCTTGCCCTTGTATGCATAGGTTGCTTTTTACCTTTAGCATTCTGCCAAAGTTTGATCATTCATAGAGAGATCCCCTTGCTGCATTGAACCCACTCAGGCGCTGATGAGACCATTTTAGTCTCATTACCTTACCCTAGCCAAACTTTGCTTGTTTGAACATTGCATCATTTGATCCACTTGGTAAAGAGCTTAATGAATGTCAAAGAGTTGAGGAATAAGAGAACTTGTGGAGATTACTGTTGAGTTGATACATCAGAGTATGGTCTTGCATTGCATATTGAGCATGAACTTGAATTCTCTTAGTGGTCACTTTTTTCTTTCAAAGGAAAAATGAGCTCCCAATGCTTTCAACCTCTCTCTCTCATTTGTTCTTTTTGCTTGAGGACACGCAAAGGATAAGTGTGGGGGAGTTGATATATTCATAAATTTCATCATATAATGTACATACTCTAGTCCAAATCATGTCTCATTTACATGCATTTTAGGTCTTTAGGCATTGTTTTAGGACTTAGGAGATTGCATTAGGTCCAAGAGAGTTTTGCATGTTTTGGAGTGTTAAACAGGTGCTTTTGGAGTTTATTTGGAGTGGAGGATGTGATTCAGATGAAGAAATGGAGTTGAACTTATCAAAAATGGTGAAAAGGAGCAATTTTGGGTTTCTCGGCAAAATGATGTACTGATGGCCGAAGATTCTCGGCCAAATCCTTCCAGCGGGTAGCTTTCTCGGCCAAAAACACGTACCGTGGTCAAGTCTCTCGGCCAAAAATCCCGGGTGCAGATATATTTCCAAAATCGCGTCACCGGAAGCTCTTGCCGGCCGATTCAGCTTACAGGTTCTTCAGCAAAGTTGGAGATACTTGTGTCAAGAACCCATGAGAGGTTGAATCAGGGCATTTCGAGCACTGAGCTGAAAGCTACGGTCACCGGAAGACAGACCTCTCTCGCATCCATTCCGGAGCAATCCGATACCCCTGAATGATCGCCTGTCCGAGGAACCTTCAGGTCCGATTCAGTTGTCGGGTGCTTCATCAAAGTTTGAGAGGATTGTATCACGGTTCCATAGCAAGTGAAATCATGGAATTCGGACGCGTGAGCAGAATATTAAGCTCGTCGGAAGAAACTCCTGTCTCGCTGCCGTTTTGGACCGAGCCGATGAGCTCCGAAGAATGCGAAGGAAGATGCCCTTCTAGGCCGATTCAGTTTCCGGAGCCTTCATCAGAATCAGAGACATTTGAGTACTCTTTTAATAACGTCCAAGATCATTCAATTCGGAGCTATGAACAGGAAGATACGGTCTCCGGAATGGACACATGTCTAGACGCCTCTCTCTGATCGTGTAAATGCACTGCAAAGATGAGCCTTCCAGGAAGCCTTCCACTTCCCAAGAACCGAAGCTTCCTTCACCAAAGTTGGAGATATATGAGTCCTCTGTTCTCTGCAACCGGAATCACTCAATTCGGACAAGTATCATAGAAGTTACACTCTCCGGAATGCGAAGTGGTCCAAGCTGCTCTGAATGCTGCGAGAAAGCCTTGCGACCTGGTTAACTCGCAGCCTGAAGACGAATGCCTGGAAATTGATGCTGCGAGTTGAGAATTGCGGGTAAGCTATCAATGGATGAGGTCTGAGGCTCCCGAGCAAGAAAATTGCTAAGTCCACAATACTGCGACTTGGGCACGCTACCTGGGAGACACTGGAACCAAGCCGCATGATCACTCGCAATTTACTCCAACTTGAGCCTGCTACTTGGGACTAGGGATGACCAAGTCGCACATGTACATTCCCCAGAAACCGCCTTGGTCCTGCAAGTTGAAGAAGAAGAAGATTAAGCCGCACAAAGACTCGCAAAACACTCCTACTTGGGCGTGCGGCTAAGACAAAGCGATTTAAGTCTCACAAGATAAGTTCTTCATCTACTGCGACTTGGGCATGCTACCTGGGAGACACTGGACCAACCCGCAGTAATTTCACTTTACCCACTAAAGTCGGGTCAGGACCCGGTTTGTTCCGGGCTGACCCGGTTCATTAGCACTTAGTATATATAGCTTTTTGGAGAAAAACCCTAGACATGTCTTGTTGGATTTTATATATTAAACATAAGATTGGGTAACACTAAGAATACTGGTAATACCAATCAGCCAAATAGATATTTAGTTATGTTTATAACAGTATCAGTACAGGCATGCAATATATCTAAATTGTACTGGCCCTTTTTGGTTTTGACGTAACTGCACTTGATCGACTATGACCAAAACAGATAACTAATTTTCTATCTATCGAATATTTTTTAGTTAGATTTCTCTATGTTCCGTAGGTAGAGAAATTTTATGCCATATAAAAAGGGAAATGTTCAATTCGGGTCTTGTTGGATTTTATAAATTAAACATAAAATTGGGTAACACTAAGAATACTGGTAATACCAATCGGCCAAATAGATAATTAATTATCTGTTATGGTCATAACCGTATCAATACAATTGTGCAGAAAATTTAACTGTGCCTGCCCGTTTTGGTTTTGACGTAACTGTACTTGGTTGACTATGACCAAAACAGATAACTAATTTTCAATCTATCGAATATTTTTTAGTTAGGTTTCTCTATGTTCCGTACGTAGAGAAATTTTATACCATATAACAAGAGAAATGTTCTAGTCGAGTCTTGTTGGATTTTATAAATTAAACAAAAGATTGGGTAACACTAAGAATACTGGTAATACCAATCGGCCAAAAACATAATTAGTTATCTGTTATGGTCATAACTGTATCAGTCGATTTTGCAGAAAAGTTAACTGTACCTGCCAGTTTTGGTTTTGACGTCACTGTACTTGGTCTACTATGACCAAAACAGATAACTAATTTTCTATCTATCGAATATTTTTTAGTTAGGTTTCTCTATGTTCTGTAGTTAGAGAAATTTTATACCATATAAAAAGAGAAATGTTCGAGTCGGGTCTTGTTGGGTTGTATAAATTAAACATAAGATTGGGTAACACTAAGAATACTGGTAATACCAATCGGCCAAATATGTAATTAGTTATCTGTTATGGTCATAACCGTATCAGTACAATTGTGCAGAAAATTAACTGTACCTGCCCGTTTTGGTTTTGACGTAACTGTACTTGGTTGACTATGACCAAAACGGATAACTAATTTTCTATCTATCGAATATATATTAGTTAGGTTTCTCTATATTCCGTAGGTAGAGAAATTTTATACCATATAACAAGAGGAATGTTCAAGTCGAGTCTTTTTGGATTTTATAAATTAAACATAAGATTGGGTAACACTAAGAATACTGGTAATACCAATCGGCCAAATAAATAATTAGTTATCTGTTATGGTCGTAACTGTATCAGTACGATTTTGCAGAAAAGTTAACTGTACCTGCCAGTTTTGGTTTTGACGTCACTGTACTTGGTCTACTATGACCAAAACAGATAACTAATTTTCTATCTATCGAATATTTTTTAGTTAGGTTTCTCTATGTTCTGTAGTTAGAGAAATTTTATACCATATAAAAAGAGAAATGTTCAAGTCAGGTCTTGTTGGATTGTATAAATTAAACATAAGATTGGGTAACACTAAGAATACTGGTAATACCAATCGGCCAAATATGTAATTAGTTATCTGTTATGGTCATAACCGTAGCAGTACGATTTTGCAGAAAAATTTACTGTTCCTGCCCGTTTTGGTTTTGACGTAACGGTACTTGGTTGACTATGACCAAAACAGATAACTAATTTTCTATCTATCAAATATTTTTTAGTTAGGTTTCTCTATGTTCCGTAGATAGAGAAATTTTATACCATATAAAAAGAGATAGACTTTCAGTTCAAGTTGGGTCTTGTTGGATTTTATAAATTTAACATAAGACTGGGTACAACCAGATTACTGGTATTACCAAACGGCCAAATACTTGCTTTTTAGTTTTGATTTTTCGTTTATTAGAAGTACTTATTTATAATTTTGATAATTTAAACATCATAGCACTTTAACTAAGATTAGGTACAACCGGAAACACTGGTAATTCTGGTTTTGAATTAGCTGATACTATATAATACAATTACTCTTATTCGCAACTTATAGATTTGGCTTTTGTCTGATATTGACGACTATGTCGACGACACTGTGTTTGCTCAAGTTCCCGAATGTTATGTGTTGATGTCTGTGTCGTCGACATTGTTGCTCGCTAAATTTCTGAAGATTTAATATCACCGACTGTTTCGGCGACACAGCGGATTGCTCTAGTGGTTTCTTGTTGACAACTGTGTCGTCGATACAATGGATTGCTTTAGCTTCTGAATTTTGTGTGTTGGCGGTTGTGTCGCCGACACAATTACTTGCTTAAGTTCCTGAAGGTTACATGTTGACGATTGTATTGTCGACACGATGTATTTCTGTAGTTTCTGAAGTTTCATGTTGACGACTGTGTCGACGATATGATGGTCAACTGTTTTTTATTCTTATTACAACTTCTAAATATCAAATTAATCAAACTAGAAAAAAAAGAAAACGAAACCTGGTGGGAGGAGATAGATTTTAAGAAAAGGTGAATTCATTGGAGAGTTTTGCTTGTAAGATTTGGGAGAAGAATCTCTGCTACACTTGAGAATAATTCTGAACCCTCTTGATACCTCTGAGTTTATTTATGAATTTCTTTTCATCGTGTGCTTTTGTTCTTTTCGCCATGTCTGAGTAGATCTCTTAGCTAGATTAAGGTGTTCAAAGGATTTCAATGAGTTAGTGATTAAATGCAAATAGGGCTTAATTAGAATTATCTTCACCATAGTTGTTCTTAATTCTTAGGTTGAAATGATCACTCAATCTACGAACTTAGGTTAACTTATTCATCAAAAGTGTAATAGGTTGCTAGAACAAACTTTGGTGAGCGATTTGTCCTTAGCAAACGACAGTTGATGTTAAGGCAAATCGTGAACTTATCAAACCCGCTTGTTAATACTTGTCTGCGTATTCTACATTTAACCGATAGTATAGAATATAGGTCATTAGAGAAAGTTGTCGATACCACGACAGTGGATCGGTATGCATTCATGTTTGAGTTCGAGACTTGCATTTATCTGTGTCCTGAATAGTCGTTTGATTTCTATCTCTGAAATTCCTGCGAATTGCATTAGTCTAGTGCTTTGTTTCATTGGATTTTAAATCGTTAATTACATTCACTTGCGTGTTACATTACAACCCCAACAACCATTTCCGTTTTAGCTTTGTTTCAACCCTCGTAGAGTCATAGAATAACACTGGTCCTCTGGATTTCAAATCTTTTGTACTACAATCTCAGGTTGTTCTATTGCAGTAGAAACTAAGAGATAACTTCCAATGAATCAAACACCAGAAAGTTAACAAAAGTTTTCTATCATTATTATTCGCTGAATTGTATTTCTTTGTTTATGTAATTGTTTAATAACAATCATTTACACCCAATGTAGTGAGTATAAACAGATAGTAACTCAATAAGGCACAAAAACTGGAACAAAAAACCAGAACCAACCCGAATTAACCGATTATTTTGGTACCTATATGGAACCTACCCAAAATACCCAGAACCGAACTGAATACCCGAATGTCCATGGCTAATTAAGAGGTCATATATATACATCAATTTAATATAAAAAATATCACATCAGAATAATACAAAATAGTTTGTATGAAATATGATATGCAATTTTATCTAACATAAGATTATATGAAATCGATATAAAGAAATAAAGAGAGAAAAAAAATTATCTGAAATTGGCAGGAAATGAGAAGAATTCGATTGATGAGAAAAATAGTAGAGAGATAAAAAGAGAGGCGGTGTAGAAAGATTGAAGAAAAATACCCTAATGACTTATACGCGGGTCTAAAGTTTACAATATATATTCATTGGTTGGTTTTTATTTCAATATCTTTTGGTTTAGCAACTAAATTAACAAATTGCAGCCTTATATATGCTACCTTATTGGTCGTACTCTTTCTTTTATTTTCTTAATCTTCTGGAATAAACGGATGTGAGAGACATGGATGGGTGCATATGCAACTCATCATCATTAATCGTGTTCCTTCGACGGCTTATCCTTTCAACATCATTGTTCTTAACGAGTGAAGTCACCTTCAGATGTATCATTGATCTAACCAAAGTGTAAATTCTGGCAAAGATACCGGTGGTGGTCTGCTGTTGTTTGCTAGTTTTTTGTCCATCCTAACTTCTATAGTTAGTTTTGAGGTAGTTTCCATGGTCATCATGGTCGTACGGTGATCTATTAATATTGTTACATTGTATAAATCTTAACGGATTTATCATGGAACCAATACGCTGAGGATGGCTTCACAACCAAAAAGATGTGATAAGTTGATTTCAAATGGAAGAAAATCAAAGTATATATATTTCAAAATAACTCTGATACAAAAGCGTTGGTATCAGATTGTCAGAATTCCAGATCTATTTTTGGAAGCATCAGGTTTTGTTATTACGGTGTACAATTCAAAGGTTTAGCCAAAAGATGCTACTTACGCACATAATTCATACCAGATTAAGATTAAATACAGAGAAGAAAATAACGGATTTCGACCTGTTAGCAAGTAAGACTTCTCTACATAAAGCATCGTTATAACCACTATTTTTTATTGTATTTTTTACACTAAATGGTGCATATGTTTGTTTATGTAATAAATTGTAATAAATTGGTGATTAATCAGTGATTAGTTTTTTTATTAAATAAATATTAATTTTATTTTTAATTATTTATATTAGTTTTTTTGATGAGTTTGGAGCTTAAATTTGCTTATGTTTGATTTTGATTTGATTTCATCATAATTTAGTTGAATTGAAAATCAGTAATTAGAGATTAAGTCGTTGAAATCGTTAATTGGTTAAGGGTTGACTGTATCGTCGTTTTCAATTGGGAAAAAAATTGACTGGGCTGATCTCGGGCCGATTTAAAAAAAAAAATATGGAAATTTTATTAATAAAGTTGGACCGATTTCAAATTTTATGAGACTTTTGAGCTGATTTTCAAAAATTAGGTGGCAGTTTTTTTTTTTTTTAATTTGGTCCTAGCTAGGCGGTTCTAGACGGATTTAGGTGGTCTTAGGCGGTGAAAATTTGGAAAACCGCCTAGAAACACTGTCTAGCACCTAGTCACGGCGGTCACTCATCGTCTAGCGCCTAGTCGGCCACCTAGGCGGCTAGACGGCCAATTTTTTGAACATGTAAATAAGAGAAGGAAACAAATTATGCAAGTAAATGAAATTGTAACGTTATATATGAATTGACTATATTATGTAAATAAAGGTATATGTAAATAAACTAGCAAGTAAATGAACAAATTGTAATCTTATATATGTTAATAAAAGTATGTAAATAATGGTTTTGATAAAATTATTATTTTATTATTTTATCAAGTTATATTAAATTTTTAATCAAAATTTTTTTTATGAGTTATCAAGTATTAATTTATAGAGTTTTTATGTAAATATAATTCATAAATCTACACAATTTTGTTATCTATAACATCCATTAGTCCATTAATTTAGATTGGAATCAAAACAAGTACAGAAAGTTAGAACACATTCTGGAGATCCTAAAGCTCCACTAACATACAATAGAAAATCTGAAATCTATGGATTTTGTTTGTTTGATTATTACACCATCAGCATTTGTAAACACAATTTGAGTTCAGTACCCTAACCTGATGATACTCTCTTCATCTCACACTAATGTTTCAAGTGGACATGAGGTTGACCAGGAATCCTACAAAGTTTAAACTTGAACACAATATAACCTTGAGCTCCTCTCTCTTTCCAATAATCCTTAACCCAATACAACCTATCATAAACATACACCTTCTTTCCTCTCTGTTTCAATTTCTTCTCTCCACGTATCACTCTCACTGGAGTCTTTTCCTTCATGCTATTTGCTAGAGCCTCATTGCCATTAACCAGCTGCTGATCTTTAACTACTTTATGATCCTTGCTCATCATGTAACCTCCTTCTCCGGTGTAAATGATCACATCAGACACGAATCTGTCGTTGTAACCATTATCTTCCGATGATACAATGCTCGTAGCTAGTTTCAAGTTTCTTCTATGCATGTAATCAATCACTCCCATGATGTCGAAATGGAGAACGATCAAGCTGAACACTGATTTGTATTGAAACTCATCACCAACGTCGTCCAGGGACTGGTCCGATCATCTTTTGACTGTTCACGTGCTCCCCTTCTTTCATGAGAATAGCCCTTGTCTTTAAATCTATCTGACTTCTTGCAATCTTTGGTTCTCCACGCCTCTCTGCCTTCTCCCGATCCAACTCTTTAAACACAAGTAGAAAAGTACGCAACACCTCGAGAACTTTCTCTCGTAGGCTAAGAACTTTGTTAATCCTATTTTGTTGCATAGCTTGGATGAGTCCAGTTAGTTGGTTTGGCCGTCTGTGTTGAGTTTTTTTATGAGTCTTTGGTCTGAATGCATCTCCATTAGTCAACATCTTCTTCTTCTTATTCTTCTCCGGAGAGTTTCTCTGTTTCTGCAAAGGCCTTCTCTGCATGCTACGAGAAGTATATGAAACTTGACTCCTTGTCCTCTGAGAAGCAATTAGCTTAATACTTTCCTCCATACTTAAATGTTTAACCTTACTTCCACAAGAAGAAGAGCCAAGATGGTGGGTTTTGGTCACAGATGATATGATCCCTAGCAATGTCGAAGAGAAAAGCGTAATCGATAATCGATAACGAATATTACATTGTTGTGAATGAGGAACATGTGGTGGATGCTGCTGCACACTTTTTAGCAAAATGCATCATGTCAAATCCCAACGCTAAGGTATACTTGTCTCCTAGTTTCTTTCTTTGAGCATATGTTTCTGAGCCTAGTATTCACTTTGTTTACTTACCTTCAAATTCCAGATTCTCAAACCTAAAGAGCTTCAAAAGGGTAAGTTTTTACACAATTTAGTTGATACCTCGTAGAGTGTGATATGTAATTTCTAATTCGTAATCTTATGTATGTTGCTTCTTGGGTTTACTTCATTCTTTATAGTTTGTCCAAGTAGTGCTCTGAGCAAGGTAGGGAAGATAGTGGATATATGGCATGCTGGGAAAATGTTCTATACATTCTCCACCTGGGGACTCGCTTTTGGAGGGTTTGTTTAATTTTCTAGTAATGATCTTGAGATGTTGAAACATGAATATTTCAACTGATATTTGGTGGTTTTCGTTCTTCTTCAGATTGTAGATAGCTGCTAATTAAGGGTGTTCATGTGACCAGAAAAATTGTTCTTAGGGCTCTGTGAGGTCTAATTCGATGAAAGCAGAGATGATTCTCCAATATCATAAGGTTTTTGTATCTGTGTGAGGGAATGACCTTTTTTCTTTTCTCAAGTACTAGCATTGCTTTGTGTAAAAAGAGTTTGATCGAAATTGTATTAAAATTGATTTCAATATATTTGTTCTTTAATTGCTTGTGCAAATAGTGCAAAAAGTGTTTGAACAAAGTTTCTTCTCTAGCACAAAAAAAAAGATTTTAGGTATCAGACAGATGAAGCATAATCAAATTTAAACCGACCAAAAACAGACTTGCAAATATCAAAGACATATATAGCCCATGTTAAATAATGATACCCTTTACGGAGGAGATGCGGTCAGATTTAACTATTATGAAGAGCCCATCCTGATTCAGTAATCCGATAACAGACCGATCCTGATCTTGTACTCCGATAACAGAAGATACATATAAAAGTCTGATACATCCTTGGCATCCTTTGGCTGATACAGATAAAAGTCTCGCAATCCATCACACATCCTTGGCATCGATCCCACTATTCCCCACTTATTGGCTCTCAAGTCTTAGCCATAAACCACTCGGTTATCTGTAAGATTAGTCATCGTCCTCACCACTAAACACTTGCCGTCGTACGCGTCCACGTCCCAGGATAACGTAATACCTTCGTTTACCGCTTTGTTCCTGATCAGTCTTGTGAGAGTCCATTTGGAATTGGTGTGGATACTTTCAAGGTTTAAAGCGTAAATCATCTCCATGGTTGCCGATATCAATGTCAGGCGGTTATCGCCGACACCGAACAAGAGTTTGCTCGGAATGATATGCCGTGCTTGCTCGATTCTGGGATTGAAAGCTATGATACTTCCGTCGTTTCTCAACCTGTGAAGTGTGCCGTCCAAGTAAACAGGTTTCATTTCCGTCATGAGGTCACTTAAGAGGCACATGATTGTGGTTCTTGACAATCTCCAAGAATCTACGGTGTAGATCTCGAATAGATACACATTTTTAATCGATTTGAAGTGTGGTGTGCGATTATACGTATGATTTGGAATTCCTGAGTGGTTTGATCGATTTTATCTACCATGAACCCAATGCATTTTGCTCTTCTCCACTCAGAGTGATTCAGGAATTGAAACCTTTTTGTGAGGGGGTTGGTGACGCAGAAACATCCATCAATCAAGAGTAGGAGAAGGCCGGAACAGTAACCAAGGATATGGCACGACCTATCTAAGACATCGTTGTTTAGGAATAGCCTAGAATCACCCAAAGGGTGGAAGCACACCAAGGTGGAGCCACCTCTGGAGATGCGAAGCAGACTGGACTTGAGCCGAAAAAGATATTCAGATTTTGAATTTTGGATCTTCGGATATATGAGATTTCATAAATTTACAGGTGCATTGCATCTTTGCCAAAGATTTGGGATTTAATCTGAAGAGACAGGCAAAGATAAGATATTCATGGTTGGAGATAGTAAGATTTTTTTTTTGTTTAGTTTTTTTTTTCTGTTTATTTGTTACTTGAGTTGTGTGGTTATTGTATCTTATCTTATTATATAAGGCTTAACAAGGTTCACTTGTAATACAATGAATGAATTATAACTCAACATGATTGTGACACGTTTCTGATAACTAAGAGTTTTTAGGCTTTTAAGAGGGGTTATCAATCCCCTTGTCAAAGTAGTATAAGGGGTGTCAATCCATATGTGTGGTAGTTAGGCACTAGTTTATAAGATAAGTTCTTAAGTCAAGCTAATCAAAGACAGGTTTTTGATAACAAGTAACTAAAAGAAGCATAAAACAATAAACAAGCAAGCAATGATGATTAAACTAAACAGGCAAGCTAAAAACGATGATGGTGATTAAGGAAATGATAAAAGATAAACCTCTAGATGTGATCATTGATTAGGGTGCTTTCAATGCCTAATTCATGATGCTAAGAACATAATGCAACACTTGTAACTCTTTAGTCTAGACTTCAAAAGCAGATTAATTCATTCCCATGACAATAATCTCTTTGTAAACCACTAAATCAAGATTAATTCACCTTAAGCAAGATCAAGCAATCAACAAGCATAAAGTTTCAAGTCTAATGATGACCAAACGGTTTCTACTTAAGAAGACCAAATCTTACACAGAAAGAAGCAACAAGTATTCACATGATCTCAAAACCAATTAACTTAGAACTCTAAACTAGATTAATCCTCTCATGAAGGCATTGACCTATACACCAATCCATTTTCAAACCAAATCATCATTAGTGAAATATGAATCAGTGAGCATTAAGAAACAGTTCTAATATGTCATTCATGCATTTAACAAATCATTCCCATGATGAAAAACGCTTGAACCCTTAGCTTAACTCATTCAGACATTTCATCAAACACCTTGTGGGGGGAGAAATGACCAAGGTCTAGATCAGAGTGATGTGCAAAGATCTAGGATTAAGAGCATCTAACTAAGGAAAGGAAATGAGAAACTAGAATCTAAACATCATAAACCGATCATCTAAGCACCCTAATCTACACACCTAGAAGCTTAAAGGATGACTACTCACTAATAATGAAGAACACACCATTTCCTTTGCAAGAGGTGATGTTAATCATGATTAGAAGCAGAGATGAGATGATGAGATGATAAGAAACAGCCTTAAGATGATTAAATCTGCTGGATATCTCTTGATAAAACTCGTTTTTACACAAAGAAGGAGAGAGGAAACAAAGAGACAACAGATTAGAAGATAAGATAATGGATAACTAGGGTTTTAGTCCCCCAAAATTATTTATATAAAAGGCATTGGGCCGGGTCAGCCCAGGACAAACTGGGTACTGACCCGTCCTTTCTGGGTTGCTGGAGCCACCCCTCGACATCTGAAGAAGTCTCACACCGAGGGTCATACACCAGGGGGTCATGTGCTGGGTTGAAACTTTGATAAACACTTGAAGAACATGCATGAGACTTGGCCTTTGATCTGGTTAAAGCTTTGAAGCGTGAAGAGAACTTGTTTTTCATCTGGGTTGGAGAGATGAGGACCTCGGGGCTTGGTAGCCGAGGTTTGTGTTACATAGTATTCCGACATGTAAAGCCGAGGGGTTCACACCAAGGTCAGCTTCAACACTTAGTCGTTTTGGGATCATTTTGGTGATCAAGGGAGCCTTGGTGTTGAAAGACCGAGGTGCTAGCTCGAGGTATAGTCTAAAATCTTTGTAAACATGCCTCCTCGTCATAACAAACCGAGGTATACACGCCGAGGTAGGGCACAACACTTAGCTTACAGTCGCATCTCTTAAAACCCGAATTGACCAGCTTCTCTTCCGTTCAGTGTAACCTTCAGCTCGTAACTCCAAATGACCTGAAACAAGTTCCATAAGAAAGATCACTCATCCAGCACGAACTTTGGTGAAGATACTATCGGCGCTTGCGAAGTGGAAGGTTCCCCGGAGGGCTCATCTTTTTGATGCATTGACATGATCAGAAAGAGGCTTCTAGACATGTGTCTTCAGCTCGTAACTCCAAATGACCTGAAACAAGTTCCATAAGAAAGATCACTCATCCAGCACGAACTTTGGTGAAGATACTATCTGCACTTGCGAAGTGGAAGGTTCTCCGGAGGGCTCATCTTTTCGATGCATTGACATGATCAGAAAGAGGCTTCTAGACATGTGTCCATTTCGGAAACGTTATCTTCTTGATAATAGCTCCAAATCGAATAATATCAAACGTTCTCGAAATAGGACTCAAATATCTCGAATCTTGATGAAGGCCCTGTAAACTGAATCGGTCTGCATGTGCATCGTCCCTCGAAATCTTTGGAGCTCATCGAGTCGGTCTAAAAGTAGCGACGAGACAGGTGTGTCTTCCGGTGAGCTTAAATCTCTGCTCACTACTTCAAATCCAATGATTCCAAGCTTTCTTGAAACTAAACTAATTTCTCTAAAACTTCTATGAAGACTCTGTAAGCCAGATCGGAAGGGAAGGCTTTGCAGTAACGACGTCTTTGAGGCATATCAGGTTTCTCCGGAAAACGTGCGAGATATGTTCGTCTTCCGGTGGCCATATCTTTCAGGTCAGTTCTTCAAATACCCTGATTCGAACTGTTCTGGGTTCTTGACTCAATTATCTACAACTTTCTTGCAGACCTTGATAACTGAATCGGACGGCAAGACCTTCCGGTAACGTGATTTCTGAGATGTGTCTGCACTCGAGATTTTTGGCCGAGAAACTTAACCGCTGGTACGTGATTTTGGCCTAGAGATCTACCCGCAGGAAGGATTTTAGCCGAGAATTTTCGACCATCAGTACAGCATTTCGCCGAGAACCTCAGAATTGCTTTTCTACACCATTTTTTATGATTTCAACTCCATTTCTTCATTGAATCACATTCTCCACTCCAAATAAGCTCCAAAAGCACCTGAATAACACTCCAAAACATGCAAAACTCTCTTTGACCTAATGCAATCTCCTAAGTCCTAAAACAATGCCTAAAGACCAAAAATATATGCAAATAAGACATGATTTGGACTAGAATATGTACACTAAATGATGCAATTTATGAATATATCAACTCACCCACACTTATCGTTGCTTGTCCTCAAGCAAAAAGAACAAATAAGAGAGAGAGGTTGAATGCATTGGGAATTCATATTTGCTTTTAGAGAGAAGTGATCACAATGAGAATTCAAGTTCATGCTCAATTATGCAATGCAAAGCCATACTCAGATACATATCAACTCAACAAGGAATCTCCACAAGTTCTCCTCTCTCTCAACTCTTTCACATTCATTAGGCTTTTATCAGGTGAAATCGAATGATGCAATGTTTAAACAAGCTGGCTTGGCTAGGGAGAGGCTATGAGATTAAAATGATCTCATCAGTGTTCAAGCGGGTTTAATGCAGCAAAGGGATCTCTCGATGAATGATCAAACTTCGGCAGAATGCTAAAGGTAAAAAGCAACCTATGCATACAAGGGCAAAGACTCATCCCACCCCACACTCAATTCAAAGTTTCCTCACTTGCTAACACTCTCAAGAACCTCTCTTTTTACTCTCATTATCGTCTAACTAGGGGATTCATTTTCTTTTCTCATGCTCAGGTCTTGAAGTCTACACTTTCATTAGCCCTTTTTTCACTTTCTTTCGCAATCCCTAGCCTCTTTCTCTTTCTTTTCAAAACGTTTGAGCTCTTTGGCTTTTTTTCACTTCTTTTTTCATTTAGAGGCTAGGTTTTCTTTTTCACAACACCAGAGCTTGCTTCCTTAACTTAAAACTCCAAGACCGAATTCTTTTTCTTTCATTCTCCTAGCTATTTCCACTTTCTCTTTTCCACTCATCTCACCTTTTTACACTCACCAACAAGTCTTTTCCCCCACACTTATTCCTCGCCAACACTCTCAGTTCCTTGATGTTGGAACACAGCACTCAATGAGACCTGCCCTTGTCGCTCTAAACCTAACACTTTCTGCTAAGTTTGATCCAAGGTGGCCTTTCGATTCACACACAAAAATTGGCTTGAAAGAAGGATGGGTTCAAGGTGAGGGAACTGATCCATGATGCGGATTCAGCTACTTGAGCTAAGGAAAAAGGGCGGTAAAAACAATGGTTCTAGCTCAAGTATGTATGTCGGTATCCACAAGCTTATTCAAACAATGCACCAAAAGATATTTTCAAGTCAAGTTCAAGGCTCTCACTTAATTAGAGTTGAGTTCAATTCAAACTTGCTTCTCAGATTCAGATCGTTTCAGACTTTCCAACCACAGAAAAAGATTCACAAACATATTCAGTTCAAGTTCTCAAAGTGATGTACTCTCTAGGAAAAGATCTATCATTACTCCCATGAATTGATGCAACCTATATGATGCAGCTTCACTCAATCCTTAAAATGTGAATGCAACTAGAATGAACATTTTTTGTTAAAATTTTCTGATTTTTCGATTTTTTGGTTTTTATATGCACTTAGATGCAACTACATGAGACTCAAAATGCAAAAGAGAAAATAAGAACAGAGAAAACATGATTAGTAAACACTAAACCCCTCCCCCACACTTAAATAACACAGTCCCTGTGTTATAAAAGCATAAGAGAGAAGTGAAAGGCAAAAGCAAGAAAAATGGAAAATGAAAAATTGAGAACTAGATGCATATGTACAAAGAGTTTGGAGTATTACCAGCCTTGTTTTTTTTTGATGGAATGGAGGCGTTTACCATAGAGGAGAATGCTGGTGCTTGGAATCCTCTGCTTTGACTCAAGCCTCTCAAATGGTCCTTTTTGTTCGTGCTCGTTCATGACCCCTCTGCTTAGCTATGACGAGGCTTCTACACCAAGGTGGACAAGTTTCTGGGTAAGTTGTAAGTGCACCTCGGTATAAGCTCAAGAACACCTCGGCTTGGACTCTCCCGAGGCATCTCTCAGCACTTAGTCTCTGAAAGGATCAGCTCATGGCCTCGGTATGAGTTAGAGCGAGGTGTCTGCCCGAGGCCATGTTCACTGCTCCTTTGAATCACAAGGCCGCCTGCTTTGAACTCTCTTCTGCACTTGTTCCTTCAAGCTACACAGCTAGAACACTTCTTGAAACCTGAGATCACTTAGCAAACCCATCAAAACGTTCTGAAAACACTAAAGAAGAGATTAAAAATATCTATATACAAGGATAAGCTTGGGGTGTCTCCCAAGAGCACTTTGTTTAAAGTCACTAAGTTTGACTTTGCAAAACCTTTCTTAGGTTGGATGAGGATGAGCACTGATGCTCTTGAGCACTTCAATTGTCTTGAGCATGAATGCCGAGATCTGTTTCCTTTGAGTACCCTTAGACCCTTGTTCTTTAAGATCTACCTTGAGACCCTTTTGCATCAGCTCTTGAATACCATCAGGATCCTTGTCAAAGATCGCTTTTGTGAGACCTGTCCTGAGTTCAGCAAATAACCCTGATTTTCCATTGCAATCCAGCTTGTACTTTGGGGATCCATCATCACATTCCCAAGGAGTGAGAGTAAAATCTTGAGAAGGAGATTCAAGTTCAAAGCTCTTTTCTTGTGATGCTGAACTTTCACCTTTGCTGTTGATCATCTTTAGCTCACTAAGTGTTGGAGACCATGTGAGGAAGATATCTTCTAATCTGATCAAAGGCTCTCCATTCTCATCTTTATGACTATAGTTGATGTGGGCTTGTTCTCCTTTCTCCACAGCTGAAAGGGATTTATATCCTCCTAAAACTCCAACACTTCCCACATATTTCATCTCAAACACCTTTGGCTCATCTATCTCTTGAGCAGCTGATCCACAAAATTTGGCTAAGGGAGGCTTGACAGGGTAAGAGACGTCCTTATCCACCTTTGTAAGCACCACTCTTTGAGTATCAAAGTCAATCCTTGCACCAGTTGTGTTAAGGAATGAAGTACCAAGAAAAAGTGGAAGCTCCTTTGTCTTTTTCATCTTCATGACTATGAAATCAGTTGGAACTATGCACTCACCAACCTTCAAAGGATAGTTCTCTATCAGCCCATGAGGATTCTTTGAGTAAGAATCTCCAAAAGTGATGAAGAAGGATACTCCTTTAAGTTCTTAATCCCAAGTCTCTCCATCATGCTAAGAGACATCACATTTACACTTGACCCTGAATCACACAAGGCATTCTCAACTCTGAACTTCCCAAGGGTGCAAGAGATAGTAAATTTCCCTGGATTACCCAGCTTTGGGAGTGATGTAGGCTTCACATTTGGTGAATCTTGGCTGGAGATAGCATCCTTTGGCTGAACTTGAGCAAACGGCTGGTCTTTTGCTTCAGCATCCCCTGAATTGTTCCATTTCTCAACAAAATCATTCCAATGCTGCAAGTAACAAACTGAACAGGCTGCCCCTCCACCTTCTTTCTCAATGTCCTCATTGAGATCAAGTAACAAGCTCATAAAGTCCTCTATAATGGCGTCCTCTTCCTCATTGTTAGGGCTGGACCCATCAGAGACTTAACCATAAAAAAGGTACTCAATCTCTTGAACAGCAGCTGAGTGATCATCACTTGAGTAGATGGAATTGCAATAATCTTTGGGGTTTTGAACAGCTTTACCAGGAGGAGAGACCTGAGTTTCTGAAGTGCAGATTCCCTTGTTCTTTCTAAGAATCTTAAGTTCAGAGCCTAGTGTCTCCATCTTAGAAGTCAGGTCAAGACACTTGGAATCAAGCTTTTGTTGTCCTTGTAAGAGCTGTTAGAGAACAATACCAATATCAGGACCTTGCTGTGGCATAGAACCCTGCTGAAACTGTGGCTGACCGAATCCAAGAGATGGAGGCCTTTGTTGCTGAAATCTGACTTGGTTTGTGAAGCTGTTCCCTTGTGCCTGAACCGCTGGTGGCTGATAAGATTGTTTACTTTGGAAGTTGCCTTGGTACTGATTCTTTTGAGCAAAGCCTTAAGGAGGGTACCCTTGAAACTTATTCTGGTTCCCAATGAAGTGCAGCTCCTCTTGAACAAGACCAGCTTCATTGACATTAGTAAAGCAACTCTTCTCTTCAGCCGCATAGTTCATAAATTGTGGGGTGGCTATTACAAGCTTTGCAAACTTAACTTTCAACTCCTCTAGATCCTTTTTCAGCTCTTGTTATTTACCAGAACCTTCTCCTCTATAGCACCGGGCATAGTCTTCCCCATAAGTGTCTTGGCTCATGGCTAGGTTCTCAACAAGTTCCATAGCTGCATTGATTTCTTTTGCTAAGAAATTCCCATTTGATGCTGTGTCCAGCTGAGTCCTGATCTTGGAAACAGCTCCTCTATACAAAGTGCTAAGGAGAGAGTCTTCTGAAAAGCCATGATGTGAGCACTGAGTGGTATAGCTCCTAAACCTGTCCCAAGCTTCTCCAAAAGCCTCATTAGAATGCTGAGTGAAGCTTGAAATCTTGTTCCTTAGCTTGGCTGTTCTAGAAGTTAAGAAGAACTTAGATAAGAATGCTAACTTGCATTGTTCCCAAGTCTGTATTGAACCGCTAAGTAGGTTCTTCTCCCATTGGTGTGCCTTGTCTCCTAAACTGAATGGGAACAACCTGAGCTTGAAACTGTCTTCAGGGACACCACTGATATTTGTGAGATCACAAACTCTATCAAAATGATCCAAGTGCTCCAAAGGATCCTCATTTGGCAGCCCATGGAACTTAGAGTTCTGCACCATGTTGAGCATAGAGGCTTTCACTTCAAAATTGGTGTTCTGAACTGGAGGAGCTTGAATGCCGGCCCTGTAGTGGTGTGTATTGGCTCGGTCATTATCTCCTACATAGACCAGTGGAGACTCCTGACGCCAGGGTGGGTTTGGGTGGGTTTGGGTGGGGTTGCGGTTGATTAACCTGAGGCCGGTCTTGGTTCTGATTACCCTGAGCTTGTCCTTGATGGACCTGATCCTGTGGAACCTGATTTTTGTTCCCATTAGCTCCAATACCAGCTCCTTGACCGTGAGCAGCTTCTTGAGCCTGGTGCTCAATCCCAACTTGCTGATCCATTCCCAATCTCTCCAAATGAGCATCTCTTTCTCTTTGTCTTCTAAGTTGAACTCTTGTGATCATACACCTTAAAAGAAAGACAGAACTTGAAAGGGAATCAGTAAAACAAACTAAACTTGATCTCAAAAACTATATCAGAAACTAATGCTAACTATCCCCACACAATATGGCAACGCGCCAATTGATAACTAAGAGTTTTTAGGCTCTTAAGAGGGGTTATCAATCCCCTTGTCAAAGTAGTAAACGGGGTGTCAATCCATATGTGTGGTAGTTAGGCACTAGTTTATAAGATAAGTTCTTAAGTCAAGCTAATCAAAGACAGGTTTTTGATAACAAGTAACTAAAAGAAGCATAAAACGATAAACAAGCAAGCAATGATGATTAAACTAAACAGGCAAGCTAAAAACAATGATGGTGATTAAGGAAATGATAAAAGATAAACCTCTAGATGTGATCATTGATTAGGGTGCTTTCAATGCCTAATTCATGATGCTAAGAACATAATGCAACACTTGTAACTCTTTAGTCTAGACTTCAAAAGCAGATTAATTCATTCCCATGACAATAATCACTTTGTAAACCACTTAATCAAGATTAATTCACCTTAAGCAAGATCAAGCAATCAACAAGCATAAAGTTTCAAGTCTAATGATGACCAAACGGTTTCTACTTAAGAAGACCAAATCTTACACAGAAAGAAGCAACAAGTATTCACATGATCTCAAAACCAATTAACTTAGAACTCTAAACTAGATTTATCCTCTCATGAAGGCATTAACCTCTACACTAATCCATTTTCAAACCAAATCATCATTTGTGAAATATGAATCAGTGAGCATTAAGAAACAGTTCTAATATGTCATTCATGCATTTAACAAATCATTCCCATGATGAAAAACGCTTGAACCCTTAGCTTAGCTCATTCAAACACCTTGTGGGTGGAGAAATGACCAAGGTCTAGATCAGAGTGATGTGCAAAGATCTAGCATTAAGAGCAGCTAACTAAGGAAAGGAAATGAGAATTTAGAATCTAAACATCATAAACCGATCATCTAAGCACCCTAATCTACACACCTAGAAGCTTAAAGGATGACTACTCACTAATCATGAAGAACACACCATTTCCTTTGCAAGAGGTGATGTTAATCATGATTAGAAGCAGAGATGAGATGATGAGATGATGAGATGATAAGAAACAGCCTTAAGATGATTAAATCTGCTGGATATCTCTTGATCAAACTCGTTTTTACACAAAGAAGGAGAGAGAAAACAAAGAGACAACAGATTAGAAGATAAGATAATGGATAACTAGGGTTTTACACCCTAAAAACTATTTATATAAAAGGCATTGGGCCGGGTCAGCCCAGGACAAACTGGGTACTGACCCGCCCTTTCTGGGTTGCTGGAGCCACCCCTCGACATCTGAAGAAGTCTCACACCAAGGGTCATACACCAGGGGGTCATGTGTGGGTTGAAACTTTGATGAACACTTGAAGAACATGCATGAGACTTGGCCTTTGATCTGGTTAAAGCTTTGAAACGTGAAGAGAACCTGTTTGTGATCAGGGTTGGAAAGATAAGGACCTCGGCATAACACACCGAGGGGCTTGGTAGCCGAGGTTTGTGTTACATAGGAGTCCGACATGTAAAGCCCAGGTTCACACCAAGGTCAGCTTCAACACTTAGTCGTTTTGGAATCATTTTGGTGATCAAGGGAGCCTTGGTGTTGAAAGACCGAGGTGCTAGCTCGCGGTATATTCTAAAGTCTTCGTATACGTGCCTCCTCGTCATAACAAACCGAGGTATTCACGCCGAGGTAGGGCACAACACTTAGCTTACAGTCGCATTTCTTAAAACCCGGATTGACCAGCTTCTCTTCCGTTCAGTGTAACCTTCAGCTCGTAACTCCAAATGACCTGAAACCAGTTTCATGAGAAAGATCACTCCTCCAGCTCGAACGTTGGTGAAGATACTATCGCGCTTGGTAAGTGGAAGGTTCCCCGGAGGGCTCATCTTTTCGATGCATTGACACGATCAGAAAGAGGCTTCTAGACATGTGTCCATTCCGAAAACGTTATCTTCTTGATCATAACTCCAAATCGAATGATATCAAACGTTATGGAAAGAGAACCCAAATATCTCAAATCTTGATGAAGGCCCTGTAAACTGAATCTGTCTGGAAGTGCATCGTCCCTCGTAATCTTTGGAGCTCATCGAGTCGGTCTAAAAGTACCGACGAGACAGGTGTGTCTTCCGGTGAGCTTAACTCCCTGCTCACTACTCCAAATCCAATGAATCCAAGCGTTCTGGAAACAAGACGCATTGCTATAAAACTTTTATGAAGACCCCGTAAGTCATATCGGAAGGGAAAGCTTCCCAGTAACGCCGTTTTTGAGGCGTATCGGGTTTCTCCGGAATGAGTGCGAGATATGTTCGTCTTCCGGTGGCCATATCTTTCAGGTCAGTGCTTAAAATGCCCTGAATCGAACTGTTCTGGGTTCTTGACTCAATTATCTCCAACTTACATGAAGACCCCAATAGCTGAATCGGACGGAAAGACCTTCCGGTAACGTGATTTCGGAGATGCGTCTGCACTCGAGATTTTTGGCTGAGAAACTTAACCGCCGGTACGTGATTTTGGCGGAGAGATCTACCCGCAGGAAGGATTTTAGCCGAGAATTTTCGACCATCAGACAGCATTTCGCCGAAAAACCTCAGAATTTCTCCTCTACACCATTTTTGATGATTTCAACTCATTCTCCACTCCAAATAAGCTCCAAAAGCACCTGAATAACACTCCAAAACATGCAAAACTCTCTTGGACCTAATGCAATCTCCTAAGACCTAAAACAATGCCTAAAGACCTAAAATATATGCAAATAAGACATGATTTGGACGAATATGTACACTAAATGATGCGATTTATGAATATTCAGTTTCAATATTTAATTCGATAATAGTACGTGTCAAATTATAATTAACAAAGTATATAAGTTAATGCACTATTAATTATGGAAATTTTATGCAAAAGCAGATGAAAATCGTTAAATGTGGATACCATTGAGCATTAAGAAAATAACTAAAACTAGAGGCGGAGCTAGCAGTAAATTTTATTGGGGTCATAATAAAGAAGTTTGATATATATTACCATAATTTGAAAGTAAATAAGTTTATGTATTAAATTAATTAAGTAATGAAAGTTCATGCCAAAAAAAATGGTGAAAAATGAATATTGTTGAAGATTAACCAAAATAACTAAAACTAATGGCGGAGTTAACAATAATTTTTATATGGGATGTAATAAACAAATTTGATATATATTACCATAATTTGAAAGTTTGAATGCAAATTTATTGGGGTCAAACATTAGTTTTAAAAAATATGTCAGTCTATTAAACAGATAGAAAGTATATATATATATATATATATAATACATATAAATAAAATGCTGAGCTTTTGATTTATTAGTATGCCTAAATTTTTTGCAAACGTTGGTTATTTTAAATTTTTTTTATTTTTGTTATTAGTTAAGGTGAGGTTTATTAAAAAAAATATATAAAAATTAGGCAGTCGTGCTTGCTCTTTGCACAACATTTATTTTTTTGACCAAATTTTTCTATTGAAAGCATGAGAAAAAAAGATGCAGAGCCAAGCTCATAGTTTTCTATTTTCTGAGCTAAGTAGCCCAAAAAACCATAGTTACACACATTAAACAGAAACGGATTTGAGTTCTAACCTCATGCATTATAAATTAAACTTAAAAGAGATGACATCTAGAATATGGTTAAGAAAAATTAGTAATCCTAATCGTACATATAGATCCTTTGATGGATCCTTAAAAACTCAACTACTAAACTATGCAGGAAAAGATAAACATAAATGAAAGATGCATAAACTGAAATAGAAAAAATAGATACTTAAAAAGGAGATAGGTCAAAGGTTCAAGGGAAATATCCCTCTCTCATTCGCCTAAACGCTAAGAAACAAAGTTTGGTGGCTTAAAAACTCATTTTAGGAGCACACACCCGAATTAAGGCTGCTAAGAAATGTATTTATAGGTCCTAAGGTCTTCTAGGTCTTCTTTAGGGCTTCTCTGAAAAAAATAACGAAATGGGCTTGGTGTTGGGCCTAGGGGCCGAGTTTGAACCGCGGGTGAGAGTTCTCTGGGACTGGTAGAATGATGGTTTATCACGGATAAGAAGTGTGGGGCGCAGACAGAAGGTGGTTTGCTGCGGGTCAGCTGAAGTTTCGGGCTAGTTGATGGAACAACTTGATCTTCATGTATAGAAAGTCAGCTGGGTCCTCTTGAATGTATTCAAATTTGATCAGTTATCAGACGGTGAGAAGGTCTTCAGTTGAGACTGAACTTCTGACAGTTTAACTCTGAGCTAAAAATGTGGATTTCCTCCATTTTTCAATATTTTTCTCTAAGTTTCCTAAAAATAGTCTAGAAACTACAAATATAGAAAATTTGTAATAAAAAACTCCTAAAACAAGTTAAAACCTTTGAAAAATTATTTTACATCAATAGTGAAAATGGATACAAATACGGTGTTATCAGGAAGATGGGAACATCTGGGAAAGAGCAGTATAGATCACAGAGGTGGTGAGAGAAACATCTTCTCTGATACCGATGAGGTTTTGTAGCCTAGATTTTATCTCCTCTCTTACTAGTCCAGCATGACAACAAGGGAGAATAGAGGATAGATTCTCATCATTGGACAGAGACGGTCTTCGAAGCAGACAGGAACGAGGAGAAATCATCGTTTTAGAGTTTAGGCTTTTTGCAGCAAGAAGAGAGAAAATAAGCAGAGGAGAGAGAGATGCAGACTAGAGAGAAAGAGGGAGCTTAGGGTTGCTAATGAGAAGAGAATGAGAAAATAAGAGAGATATTTATAGGAAAACATAAGACTTAAAAAGGAAGAGAAGAATTATTCTTCTATAAGAAAAAGGAAAAGTAAAAAAGAATTATTTGAGATTAACTAAAAGAAAATATAATATTTTTATATGAAAACAAAAGAAAATAAAATATTTGGTCTCTGGAACATTCCAAAAAAATCTAAAAATCAACTTAAACCGAAAAAGAATCGTACAGATTTTCAGAAACCGAAGATAAGGATGCTACATTTTTGTTGTTAAATAAAATTTCAAGTTTCTCTTTGTTAAAATATGTATTTGCATATACTTTGTGGATTGTGGTTTTTATGGAATAATTTACTTCAACTGAGAGCAGTTTTTAGTGTTGAGTTTTCCCCCACCTAATTTAGGTAGCTTATGGTTGGTTTCAAAATGTCAAGTTTCTTTTTTTTTATAAAAGATTCATATGGTTATATTAAAGGAATAACAATAGTGGAATTTGACATTCTTTTAAAATTTAACCATTTGAAGTGAAATATAGTGAAAAAGTTTCATTGAAAAAAATAAGCTTGTTAACAAAATTTTTAAGTTTATCTTCTATGATCGTTAAGAGCAACTAAATCATTTAATTTTTTTTTTTTTGGTTTAGCAACTAAATCAGCAAATTGCAACTTTATATATGATGCCTTATTGGTCACACCCTTTCTTTTATTTTCTTTAGGTTATAAATCTTCTGAAATTAACGGATTTGAAAGAGATGGGTGAGTGCATATGCAACTTTTCGTCATCAATCATGGTCCTTTGACAAAGATGTCTTTGCTGTAGTTTGGCAGTAACCGTAAGTCTTCCTCATTGTTATTTTAAAAAACAAATTATCTGCATTTGTCCGGTGGTGACTTTAATTGTTAAGTCACATTTGGATGTATTATTATTTGTCTAACTGAAGTGTAAATTCCTACAAATATACCACTGGTGGTCTGGTGTTGTTCACTAGTTTTTGTCCATCCTAACTTCTACAGTTACTCTGGATAGTTCCTGTAGTCATCGTGATCGTATGATGTACAAATCATAACAGATTTGTTGTGGAAACGATGACTCCAAAGGAAACCACTATGGAACCAATATGCTGAGGATGACTTCACTACCAAAAGATGTGATAAGTTGATTTCAAATGAAAGAAAACTAAAGTCTAAATATTTCAAAATGACTCTGATACGGAAGCGTTAGTATCAGATTGTCGAAATTCCAAATCTATTGTTGGAAACATCGGACTTTGTTATATAGTGTACAATTCAAAAGTTTAGCCAAGAAATGTTACCTACGCACATGATTCACATCAGATTCAGATTGAATACAGAGAAGTAAATAACAGATTTCGATCTGTTAGCGAATAAGACTTGTGTATAGAAAGCATCGTCATAATCACTTCTTTTGTTGTATTTTTTCACTATATGGCGTAAATATATGTTTATATAATAATTATTTTCCAAAAAAGCAATGAAATTTTTTGTAGTAAAAAAATATGCATTAACTATACTATGTAAATAAAAGTATGTAAATAAATTTGCAACTAAATGAAATTGCAACGTTGCATTGACTATATTACGGAAATAAAGCTATATAAATAAATTAGCAAGTAAATGAACAGATTGCAACTTTATATATGTATTGATAATACTATATAAACAAAGGTATGTAAATAAATTAGCAAGTAAATGAACAAATTGCAATCTTATATATGCATTGACTATGTTATATAAACAAACACTACAAGAAATCACCTGTTTAACAACGACCATAATCGTCGTTAAATCCTTGTGAAAGAGGGTTTGCAACGATTTAACGACGAATCCGAATTCGTCGTATATTGATCGTCGTAACCGCTAATTCATCGTAAAATCGTCATTAATTAACGAGAAACAAGGAATCGTCGTAAAATCGTCGGGAAACATTCGTCGTAACTTCGATGTAAAGTTAACGACGATTTAACGACGAACATATATTCGTCGGTAATTCGTTGCAAATTCGTGGTCCAAAAATCGTCGTTAAATCGTCGTTTATTCGAAGGGAATTTACAACGATATAAAATTGTTGTTAAATTTCGTTGTAAATCTACATATTTCTTGTAGTGAAAGGTATGTAAATAAATTAGCAAATAAATGAACAAGTAAATGAACAAATTGCAACCTTACTTCCACAAGAAGAAGAAGAAAATAAGAAGAGCCAAGTTGGTGGGTTTCGGTCACAGATGAAATGATCCCTAGCAATGTCGAAGAGAAAAGCGTAATCGATAACGACTATTACATTGTTGTGAATGAGGAACATTACGTGGATGCTGCTGCACACTTTATAGCAAAATGCATCATGTCAAATCCCAAAGCTAAGGTATACTTGTCTCCTAGTTTCTTTCTTTGAGCATGTGTTTCTGACCCTAGTATTCACTTTGTCTACTTATAGTTTTGGTCCAAGAAGTTAGTGCTCTGAGGAAGGTAGGGCAGATAATGGATATATGGCATTCTGGGAAAATGTTTTATACATTCTTCATCTGGGAACACGCTTTTGGAGGGTATGTTTGATTTTCTAGTAATGATCTTGAGATGTTGAAACATGAATATTTCAACTGCTATTTGGTGGTTTTCGTTCTTCTTCAGGTTGTACAAAGCTCGTGGTGGGCTGAAGATAGCTGCTAATTAAGGGTGTTCATGCGACCAGAAAATTTGTTCTGAGGACTCTGTGAGGTCTAATTCGATGAAAGCAGAGATGATTCTCCACTATCATAAGGTTTGTGTATCTGTGTGAGGGAATGGCCTTTTTTTCTTTTCTAAAGTACTAGCATTGCTTTGTGTATAGTGTAAAAAGAGTTTGATCGAAATTGTATTTAAATTGATTTCAATTCTACATTTGTTCTTTAATTGCTTGTGTAAATAGTGCAAAAAACGTTTGAACAAAGTTTCTTCTCTAGCACAAAAAAAATGATTTTAGGTATCAGACAGATGAAGCATAATCAAATTTAAAACAACCAAAAACAGACTTGCAAATATCAAAGTATATAGCCCATGTTAAATTAAACGGATTTAGACTCATACATTACGATTAATGAGTCTCATAATACCCTCTACAGAGGAGAAGCGGTCAGATTTAACAATTGTGAAGAGCCCATCCTGATTCAGTAATCCCACAATAGACCCATCCTGATCTTGAACTACGATAGCAGAAAACCACGATGCTGATACAGAAAAAAGTCTTGCAATCCATCACACATCCTTGGTATCGATCTCACTATTCCCCACTTATTCGCTTTCAAGTCGTAGCCATAAACCACTCGGTGATCTGTAAGATTAGTCATCGTCCTCACCACTAAACACTTGACGTCGTAGGCCTTCACGTCCCAGGACAACATAATACTTTCGTTTACAGCCTCGTTCATGATCTGTCTTGTGAGGATCCATTTAGGATTGGTGTGGATACTTTCAAGAGTAAAACCGTAAATCATCTCCATGGTTGCCGATATCAATGTCAGGCAGTTATCGCCGACACCGAACAAGAGTTTTGTGACCGGTTCCAGGTGGGGTTTTCTCGGAATGATATACCGTGCTTGCTCGATTCTGGGATTGAAAGCTATGATAATTTTGTCGTTTCTCAACCAGTGAAGTGTGCTTTCCAAGTAAACAGGTTTCATTTCCGTCATGAGGTTACTTGAGAGGCACATGATTGTGGTTCTTGACACCAAGAATCTACATTTTTGTTTCGATTTCAAGTGTGGTGTGCGATTATGCGTTCGATTTTGAATTCCTGAGTGGTTTGATCGATTTGATCAACCGTGAACCCAATGCATTTTGCTCTTCTCCACTCAGAGTGATTCAGGAATCAAAAAAATTTTCGTGAGAGGGTTGGTGAAACAGAAACATCCATCAATCAAGAGTAAGAGAAGGCCGAAACAGTAACCAAGGATCTGGCACGACCTCTCTAAGACATCGTTGTTTAGGAATAGCCTAGAATCATCCACTGGGTGGAAGCACACCAACGTGGAGCCACCTCTGGAGATATGAAGCAGACTGGAATTGAGCCGGAAAGGATATTCAGATTTGAATTCTGGATCTTCGGATATATGAGATTTCATAAATTTACGAGTGCATTGCATCTTTGCCAAAGATTTGGGATTTAATCTGAAAAGACAGGCAAAGATAAGATATTCATGGTCGGAGATATTAGGATTTTTTTTTTGTTTAGTTTTTTTGTTGTGTTTATTTGTTACTTGAGTTGTGTGGTTATTGTATCGTATCTTGTTATATAAGGTTTAACAAGGTTCACTTGTAATACAATTAATGAATTATAACTCAACATGATTATGACACGTTTCAATATTTAATTCGATAATAGTACGTGTCAAATTATAATTAACAAAGTATATAAGTTAATGCACTATTAATTAAGGAAATTTTATGCAAAAGGAGATGAAAGGAAAAATAAAAAAAAGAAATAAGATCTGAGATTAACTAAAAGGAAATATAACAATGAGAACAAGAGTAAATAAAATATTTAGTCTCTAGAATATTCTGAAAAGATCTAGAAACTTAAAAAACATACGAATTGTCATAAACCAAAAATCAGGATATTATGCTTTTTGTTGTGGAATAAAATTTCAAGTATCTCTTTGTTAAATATATGTATTTGCATATATTCTGTAGATATTGGTTTTTGATGGAATAATTTACTGCAACTGAGAGCAATTTTTGGTGTTTGGGTTCCCCCTCCCCCACCGAGTTCAGGTAGTTTATGGTTGATTTCAAAAATGTCAAGTTTGATAACAAAAAAGGAATCATATGGTTATATTTAAAGAAATAACTAATAGTGGAATTTGACATTCTTCTAAAATTTCACCATTTGAAGTGAAATATCGTGAAACAGTTTCACTGATTTTGCTGAAAAAGAAAGTAAGCTTGTTAATACAATTTTAAAGTTGTTCCTTTATGATCGTTAATAGCAACGAGTAGATAATACTGATTATGATAGTTCAAAAAATTTCACTATCAACGAGTGGAACACCAGAAAGTTAACAAAAATTTTCTATCATTCTTATTCTGTTGAATTCTATTTCGTTTATATTTGTTTATGTAATTTATTTAATAACAACCATTTACACCCAATGTAGTGAGTATAAACAGATAGTAACTCAATAAGGCATAAAAATTAGAACAAAAAACCAGAACCAACCCGAATTAACCGAGTATTTCGCAGAAGGAGAGGATGATGATCAGATGGAAGTCAACTTTGTGAAGGGGCAAGGTTATGTGCAGAATTGCAACTTCAACAATTTTAGGAGTCACCCAAATCTATCTTACAGAAGCAACAATGTTGAGAACCTTCAGGATCAGGTCTATCCGCAGCAAGGAGTGCAGAATCAGTCAGGATTTCTGAAAAACTATTCTAACAGATTTCAAGGAAAGCAGTTCATCACCAACCAAAACCGATTCCAAGGAGAGAATCAGTAGAAACTGCCCTTCACAAACCTGCAGCCTTCTTCGAGCTCTGCAAACAGCTCGCAGGATGAGCTGAAAAACTTGATGCAGCAGCTGTTGCTGAATAGCAAAAGGCATCCATGGAAATTAATGCCAAGGTGGACACCATGTACAATGATCTGAATGGCAAGTATGAAGCAGTTTAGATTTATGTGAAGAAGCTGGATGTCCAAGTTGCTCAGACTGCTTAGGCTATAAAGAGACCAGCTGGAACTCTTCCCGGGAAGGAGAGAATCTCAGGACTGAGTATGTGAATGCAATTGAGCTGAGGAGTGGAAAAACTCTGCAATCTGCAACACCACCTGCCGCTGAATCAGAGAAGAGAAAAGAGAAAGTCGTGGAGCAGCTGCTCCAAGGAGGAGCACCAGCGTCTGGCGTAAAAAAGACGATAAAGCATGCCTCTTTATATGGTGCACCTGCTCTAGACCGCGGAGCACCTGCTCATGACGAAGTAGAGACGATGGAGCACGCCAGACCCTCGACAGAGCACCTGCTCCGGCCGACGGCTCCAGCTAATCTTCCAGCACGAGTTTATACACCTAAGGTGCCTTACCTAGTTACACCTAAGAAGTCTCGCAAAGACTTTGAGGAGGCAAAATGCAGGAAGATTCTGAGGGATTTCACTGTGAAACTCCCCTTTGTTGATATCGTTCAGATGATACCAGCTCTTAAGCGATACATGAAAGGGCTAGTGTCTGGAAAAGCTATTGATGCGAAGAGAGTGTGATGATGGTCTCGAAGGAGTGCAGTGCTGTATTGCAGAATAAGGTGCTGAAGAAGAGGAGTGATCCTGGGAGATTTATTTTATCAGTGAAGATTGGCAACATGATTTTCGCACGTTCACTCTGCGATCTGGGTTCAAGTGTAAACTTGATGCCATATTCTGTAGAAAAGGGACTGGGGTATACCAGGTTCAAACCGACAAAGATCTCGCTGATGTTCGCTGATAGGTCAACCAAATTTCCTGGTTGTATGCTTGAGGATCTACATGTTCATATAGGGGATACACTAATCCCAGCAGATTTTGTGGTTTTGGAAATTGATGAAGAACCCAAGGACCCTTTGATATTGGGTCGATCCTTCTTATGCACACCTGGTGGAATCATCGATGTGAAAGGAGGTGTGGTGGGAGATATGATGGTGAGATTTGAGATGAACAAGCTCCCGAAGAAGCCAATATTGGATGGGCATACATTTATCATAGACAGGGAACAGTCACAACAAGCCATTGGAGATAAGGACAATCTGCATGCTTTCTGCCAAAACAGAGCTGTGATTGCCCCTCCGGCGATTCAGAGGAAAAATTTTGAGATCAAACCTCAGTTGATCTCATTGGTAAAGCAGCACCTCTTCCATGGGCTCCCTTCTTATGCACAGCTGGTCTAGCTGGGAGATATGATGGTGAGGTTTGAGATGAACAAGCTCCTCAAGAAGCCAATGCTGGATGGGCAGATATTTGTCATAAATGATGGTTCAGTCATTGCTGATGAGGTAGCTGAGGAGGTGTTAGCCATTGATCCGTTGGAAGTGGCACTGACAAAAGCCGAAGGGGAATTTGGGTTTTGAGTGAAGAAGCCGATGGGTTTGCAGGGATGCTGGATGCAAGCATGATGATGCAGAAGCTTGTCGCATACATGAGCTTGGAAGGAAATGAGAACTCAATTGGAAAAAACGCTGATGGAGCACCTGCTCCAGACTCTGGAGCATCTGCTCGCGATGGTGCCATTGATGGTCCTTGAAGTAAACTGCGAGCTCCAAAACTGGAACTTTAATCCCTTCATGCAGGGGGCTAAGGTACGCGTTTCTAGGATCAAATTCGACATACTATGTGATAGTGAACTCTGAATTGAACAATGTAAAGAATGCCTTGCTTCTTTGTGAACTTAGAATGTATAGGAAAGCTCTAGGGTATTCTCTTGATGACATTCCAGAGATTTTCTCCAGATCTTTGCATGCATAGAACACATCTAGAAGATATTTTTATGACTTCTGTGAAACATCAGAGGAGGTTAAACCCAAATCTAAAAGATGATGTTAAGAAGGAGAAGATGAAACTTCTGGAGGCTGGTGTGATTTATGCTATTTCAGATAGTAATTACGTTAGTCCGGTTCATATAGTTCCTAAGAAAGATGACATCACTGTAATCAAAAATGATAGGAATGAATTGATACCGACTAGAAATGTTATGGGGCATCTAATGTGCATAGATTACAGGAAAATAAATGTTGTAACTTGCTAGGATCATTTCCCTTTTCCATTTCTTGATCAGATGCTTGAAAGATTGGTTAACGGCTTTTTAGATGGCTATTCAGGTTTCTTCAGATCCCAATCCACCCACGGCCAGGAGAAAATGACATTCACATGTCCTTATGGCACTTTTGTGTACCGCAGAATGCCATTTGGCTTGTGCAATACCCCGACGACTTTCCAACGCTGCATGATGTCCATTTTACCGATCTGATTGAGGACATAATGAAAGTTTTCATGGACGATTTCTCCGTCTGTGGAAGCTCATTTTTTCTGTCTGTTTGTCTAATTTGTGCAGGGTCTTGCAGCAGTGTGAGGAGAAGCATCTGGTGCTCAACTGGGAGAAATGACATTTCATGGTGAGAGACAGAATCGTGCTGGGACATAAAATCTCAGAGAAGGGGATCAAAGAGGACAAAGCAAAGATCGAGGTTATGATGAGTTTGCAGCCGCCAACTACAGTCAAAGCGATCCACAGTTTTCTTGGTCGTGCTGGGTTTTATAGACGGTTTATTAAGGATTTTTCGAAGATTATCAGACCTCTGACGCAGATGCTCTGCAAGGAGGTGAAGTCTGAGTTTGATGATGCATGTTTGGAGGCATTCCGTACGATCAAAGGAGTCTTGATCAGCGCTTCAATTATCCAGCCACCAGATTGGGATCTGTCCTTCGAGGTGATGACAGATGCTAGTGATTATGCAGTGGGAGCAGTTCTGTGACAGAAAAAAAGAAAAGAAGCTCCACGTCATCTACTATGCCAGTTGAACCCTCGACAATGCTCATTGTAGATATGCTAAAAATGAGAAAGAGGCAGTGGTTTTTGCTTTTGAGAAGTTCAGATCCTACTTTGTGGGATCAAAGGTAGTTATCAACACAGACTATGCTGCACTGAAGTATCTGTTGACGAAAAAGGATGCCTAACCGAGGCTCCTTAGATGGATCCTCTTGTTGCAAAAGTTTGACCTAGATTAAGGACAAAAAGGGGATCGAAAACGGTGTTGCAGACCACCTTTCAAGACTGAAGGTTGATGATGACATTCCTCTAGATGACAGCCTCCCTGATGAACAAGTTTACCCCATTGATGTTTATGGGTTCGGCGAGCACCTGCTCCAACCTGTAGCACCTGCTTTGACGAACTTTTGCAACTCAGGAGACATCAATCGACAACCCAGTTTTCCTTGGTTTGAGGAAATCGTAAACTACCTTGCTGCAGAGCATGAACCTGTGGATTTCGTGGAAAAAAAGAAGAAGGAATTTCTCAAGGATATAAGGCACTATTTTTGGGACGAGCCTTACTTGTACTAGCATTTCTCTGATAGAACTTTCAGGAGATGTGTAGCTGATGAGAAAATACCAGGAGTCATGTTGCATTGCCATGGTTCCCCTTATGCTGGTCACTCCGCCACTTTCAAAACGGTGTCAAAGATTCTTCAGGCTGTGTATTAGTGGCCTACTATGTTCCGAGATGCACAGAGATTTATCTCTAGGTGTGACACATGCCAGCGAAAAGGGAGCATAAGCAAGAGAAATGAGATGCCGCAGAACTTCATTCTGGAAGTGAAACTTTTTGATGTGTGGGGGATCGATTTCATGGGACCATTCCCATCCTCTTATGACAATGAGTACATCTTAGTGGGAGTTTTCTATGTGTCTAAGTGGGTCGAAGCTTTAGCTAGCCCTACGAATGATGCAAGAGTGGTGGTTAATATGTTCAAATCTGTCTTTTTTTTCAAGGTTTGGTGTGCCGAGAGTGGTCATTAGCAATGGAGGTTCTCACTTCATCTACAAGGTCTTCGAAAATATGCTGAAGAAGAATGGTGTAAAGCATAAGATGGCAACTCCATAACATCCTCAGACAAGTGGGCAAGTCGAGATCTCCAACAAGGAGATCAAAAATATTCTGCAGAAAACTGTGAGCACCACAATGAAGGGTTGGTCGGTGAAGGTTGATGATACTCTTTGGACATATAGGACAGCTTACAAGACACTTTTGGGGACTACACCATTTCACTTTGTGTATGGGAAAGGATGTCATCTCCCATTGGAACTCGAGTACAAAGCTGTCTGGGCAGTGAAGTTGTTAAATTTCGATGTCAAAAGTGCTCATGAAAAAAGAATGATGCAGCTGCACGAGCTGGAAGAAATTAGGCACCTGGCTTATGAAAACTCAAATATTTAAAAGGAGAGAACCAAAGCTTTCCATGACAAGAGGATCCTCAACAGAAGTTTTGCACTAAACGATCAAGTGTTGCTGTTTAATTCTCGGCTAAAGCTTTTTCCTGGGAAGCTGAGATCAAGATGGCCTGGCCTGGACCATTCACCATCAATGAGGTTCAACCATACGGAGCTGTAGTGTTGCTGGACACTAAAGGAGGGGAGTTTGTAGTCAATGGACAGAGGTTGAAGCCATACCTTGCTGGTCAAAATATTGCAGAAGGTGAATCACTCACCCTAAGCTACCCTACTCAAGCCTAAATGGCCAGCCAAGTCAAACTAGTGACTTAAACCAAGCCCTTGGAGGGAGACAATCCACCGGTTAGAGTCTCTAACTTTGTATCTTTCATTTCTTAGCAACCAGCAGGAGCACCTGCTCCACCTTCTGAGTTGGCTGCTCGAAGCGTGAAATTAACAAAGGAGCAACCCCCTTTGTGTTGGAGCACCTGCTCCACGGGGTGCTCGCCATGGAGAAGAGCGACGAGGGAGCATCCTATCACATTTGGAACACCTGCTCAGCCAGATAAGTTTCAAGGGTGCTCCACGCGGCCCAGGTAAGTTTTTTGGGGATTTAGGGATGAAAGGGAAAATAAGGACCGAATTGGAAATTCTTAAAGAGATTTAAACCAAAATCTCTTTACCCTAACCGATTTTCCCTTTAAAAACCATCCCCACCTTTCTTCTCCATACTCGACATCCTCCTTCGTCGCCATTGAAACTCTTTCGAGAAAAACCCCCAAAAACTCATTTTTTTCAATTCTTCACCAAATCAAACGATTTTAGGTCCAACCTGGTCGGATTTTTGTGCTTAATCTGATTCTGCATTCAATTCCAACCCAAGCAAGGTATATCTCGAGAAAATCCCTTTTACAGGAGCGGCATCGATTTTGAAGAGGAGTTTAACTTTGCCTGATTATAGATTTCATTATTTGCAAGTGCTTTAAGTGATTTGTAGTTGCAAGAGTATATTTATCTGAGATAATTTGCTCAAAAATTGTAACATGCAAGTAATGTGTGGGATTGTTTGCAAAGGTTTAATGGCTTATTCTCTCTTGTGTTTGTTGGTTTCGTAGAACATGCCTCCCAAAACCATGTACATGCGCAACAAGAAGAATAAGATGCCGACAGCGATGAACGCGACCCTGCTCTGTATCCATAGCTCAGACCGTAAGGCGAACAGATTGTTTTGCTTGATGCCGATTTACCAGAGAATTTCGACACTCACTAGGATCAGACAGATGCTTTCTACTACAACAAGATGTTGAGTGTGGAGATGGAGCCAACTTTAGTGATATGCACAGACACACTAAAGCACTTGGGTATCTTCGAGCAAGTGAGCAGCATCCTGCTCAATGCCAAACTCATGACGTTTGCGTTGGAGACGGACGTACTGTATCCCGATTTTTTCCGTCAGTGCCTTGCATCAGCAAAGCTCCAGTACGCGAATCTCGCCAAGCCGAAGTTTGCATAAGCGACATTCTCCTCTTTGCCAGAGGAAGGAGACACAACATGTCGATGGTGGATTTCTGTCAGACATACAGGTTTCACGAGGAGGACACAGAGATCACATTTCCGAAGTTCAACATCGCAAACAAATTCTGGCAAACCATCGCCTCAGGACAGTACAAATCCAACTCGGCCAGCCAGTCTCTCATTCGACATCCAGCTGTGCGCATTTGTGCAAGGATCTACAGCCAGATGCTTTTCAACAGAAACTCGGGTAACAAAGTGCCTCTTAACGTGCTGATGATGCTTTATTTTGGCTGTGGTGACTTGGTTGCAGATTCTATGGAGCACAGGTTCTAGTCGAGCATCAGGTCAACCTCGTAATCCAGTTCGCCTTGACCATCTGTGCGGTGAAAAACAAGGCGCGAAGCGGACAATCCAACAAGGAACACATCGACAGCCTCTTCACCAACATCTTATAGCACTAACAGGTTCCGCTTGAAAATGCCACCTGCATCGACAAGAAGAGGGTGATGGATACAGCCCACCTGATAAGTGCCGGAATCCTCAAGGATGCAAACACCTACTGCTTCAAAGGTGTATACGTGAACACTCAGCACTGTCTCGTTCTGGATCCAGCCATCAGGCAGCTAAACTCTGAGACCGATCTCAAGTTTCCGCAAGGGATGCCGCTCTTATCAGATGTCCCCCACAGTGATGCTCCTGCTCATGATCACGCTAGCACCTCGCAGCAGCCACAGCCTTCTCTGGGAGACGAGAAGATGTCATTCTACACATCAGCGGACACAGTCGAGTTTGACCTTCCACATATCTCCGACGACCCAGACGAGGCTGAGTACAGGCATTGGATGATAGCTTCGACGAATAAGAACAACAGCCTCATGAAGAGGGTCATGCAGATGCTTACCCGAGGGTGTCGTGGCAGCACAGCGACAACAGCCAGGTCTCCGGAGAAGCATCCGAGACGCAAACATCGCACCCGGTCGATTTGGGAGTGAGAGCCCGGATGACACCATCACTCACTGATCTCTAGTAAAACCTCTCTACCATCATTGTATTATTCGCCTTTATCTTTTTACTGTTTTGACAAGATCCTTCTCTAACTTGTTAGTATACCAGGGATGGTGTATGATAAGTCCGGGGAGGGTCCTTGTCTGCATGTTATCTTTTGCCTTCTTCCTTTTTCTTATTGATTCACTTAGGTATCTTTCATTTTTTTCTTTATTGAGTCAGTTTGTCATATGAGTCAAAGTCAAAACTTGTGGGAGCTATGACCAAATATGTGATGAGTTTAGACCATTTGTAAACTTTGACCATATTTCTAGTGACCATTGCTGCAAAACAAAGAGTGCAGGGACGATCTGGGGCCTTTTCACACTCAGATCTTTTCCTCTTCAGAACGTTTTCTACTCTATCGAGGTTTCATCGGAAAGACAGTAAACTCTTTCTTATCTGGACTAATTTGGACTTCAAATCTTCTTGTTTCAGGCATTAGGATGGAAAACGAGTTACATGATATATTCAGGATTTCTTATCCTTTTGCCACTCTTGCTGATCCGGGATAGCTGGCTCACTTTTAGCTAGTACCCATCCCTGTACTTTAACTCCTTTGAGACCTCTTGCATTCATGTTATGTCTCTCATATGTGCAGCTATGTGCAAAAGGGTTGGGGAGAACAGGATTGATGCAACCTTTAACTCAATCTTGCTGAAGATCGTGAGTATAGAAGGAGGACAGAGCACATGCTCTATCATCGAGCACTTGCTCTGAGCAAAGTTCAGAAAAAGTCCATGTCCACCGTTTGAGGTACAATGTCTGTAATTTCAAAATTTTCTCGTGTTACAGGGACACACATACAATTATGTAGAGCCCCCTTCATCCTTCCCAAATTCTCACCATTTAAAGTTCAAGGATGAAGGGAGGTGAGTTAGTAACTATAAATTGTGTCCCTTAGCACTTGATGGACCCTATGGAGGGAGGAGCCGAGTTTGGAAAACTGAGTTGTAAGAGCAAAGAGTGATTACGGTCTTCTGAGTTTTTGCGAGTTCCCACCATTGTCCAATCACTCTTCTGAAACTAGGTTTTGGTTTGTTTGAGGACAAGAAAGATCTAAGTCCTGGGGAGTTGATAAGTGGAGATTTTGACTCATTCTAACCTGTGTACACTGATCTTTTTAGGAGTATTTGGAGTCTTTTGTTTCAGGTAACTAGGAGGCTTTAGGCAAGGACTAGAGCAACTGGGGCCATTGGAGCAAAAAGGAGCTGAAGCTGAGCAAAAGAGCCGAATTCATACGTAGATCGATCATCCTTAGTCGGGAGAACCTGCTCCCGACTAACCCCTTTCGTGGAGCACCTTCTCCAACCTCCAGAGAAAAATAAGGAAACTCATTTTACCTAGTTCTCAAACGTGCTGGAAGGGAAATAAAAGACTAGAGCCGCCTATTTTGATCCGTACGCTTTTCTTGACATTTTCTATACGTTTTAAGAGTTTTGCTTGTAAGATTTGGGAGAAGAATCACTGCTACACTTGAGAAGAATTCTGAACCCTCTTGATACATATGATTATTTACTAATTTCTTTTCATCCTGTGTTTTTGTTCTTTTCGCCATGTCTGAGTAGATCTCTTAGCTAGATTAGGGCGTTCAAAGGATTTCAATGAGTTAGTGATAAAATGCAAATAGAGATTAATTAGAATTGTTTTCACCATAGTTGTTCTTAATTCTTAGGTTGAACTGATCACTTAATCTACGATCTTAGGTTAACTTATTCATCAAAAGTATAATAGGTTGCTAGAACAAACTTTTGTGAGCAATTTGTCCTTACCCAATGACAGTTGATGTTAAGGCAAATCGTGAACTTATCAAACCCGCTTGTTAATGCTTGCCTGCGTATTCTACATTCAACCGATAGTTTAGAATATAGGTCCTTAGAAAAAGTTGTTGATACCACGACAGTGGATCGGTATCCATTCATGTTTGAGTTCGAGACTTGCATTTATTTGTGTCCTGAATAGTCGTTTGATTTTTATCTCTGAAATTCCTGCGAATGGCCTTACTCTAGTGCTTTGTTTCATTGAATTTTAAATCGTTAATTACATTCTCTTGCGTGTTACATTACAACCCCAACAACCATTTTCGTTTTTAGCTTTTTTTCAACCCTTGTAGAGTCATAGAGTAACACTGGTCCTCTGGATTTTGAATCTTTTGTACTACAATCTCAGGCTGTTCTATTGCAGTAGAAACTAAGAGATAACTTCCAGAGAATCAAACACCAGAAAGTTAACAAAAGTGTTCTATCATTATTATTCCCCTGAATTCTATGTCGTTTATTTTTGTTTATGTAATTTGTTTAATAACAACCGTTTACACCCAATGTAGTGAGTATAAACAGATAGTAACTCAATAAGGCATAAAAATTTGAAACAAAAACCAGAACCAACCCGAATTAACCGATTATTTCGGTACCTATATGGAACCTACCCAAAATACCCAGAACTGATATGTTTCTACCTACCGAACTGAATACCCGAATGTCCATGGCTAATTAAGAGGTCATAAATATACATCACTTTAATATATAAAAATATCACATCAGAATAATACAAAATAGTTTGTATGAAATATGGTATGTAATTTTATCTAACATAAGATTATATGAAATCAAAAAAACAAATAAAGAGAGAAAACAAATTATCTGAAATTGGCAGGAAATGAGAAGAATTCGATTGATGAGAAATAATAGCAGAGAGATTAAAAGAGAGGCGGCGTAGAAAGATTGAAGAAAAATACCTTAATGACTTATACGCGGGCCTAAAGTTTACAATATATATCCATTGGTTGGTTTTTATTTCAATTTCTTTTGGTTTAGCAACAATATATATATCAAATTGCAGCCTTATATATGCTACCTTATTGGTCGTACTCTCTCTTTTATTTTCTTAAACTTCTGGAATAAACGGATGTGAGAGAGATGGGTGGGTGCATATACAACTCGTCGTCATTAATCGTGCTCCTTCGACGACTTATCTTTTCAACTTCGTTGTTCTTAACATGTTAAGTCAACTTCGGATGTATCATTGGTCTAACCAAAGTGTAAATTCTGGCAAAGATACCGGTGGTGGTCTGGTGTTGTTTGCTAGTTTTTTCTCCATCATAACTTCTATAGTTAGTTTTGAGGTAGTTTCCAGTGGTCATCATGGTCGTATGGTGATTTATTGTTACGTTGTATAAATCTTAACGGATTTATCATGGCACTAATACACTAAGGATGGCTTCACAACCAAAAAGATGTGATAAGTTGATTTCAAATAGAAGAAAAATCAAAGTATATAGATTTCAATTTTTAATTTTTAACTATTTATATTAGTTTTTTTATGAGTTTGGAGCTTAAATTCGCTTATGCTTGATTTGGATTTGATTTCATCATAATTCAGTTGAATTGAAAATCATTAATTAGAGATTAAATCGTGGAAATCGTTAATTGGTTAAGTGTTGACAGTATCGCCATTTTCAATTGGGGAAGAAAATTGACTGACTGATCTTGGGCCGATTTTTTTAAAAAATTGAAATTTTATTAATAAAGTTGGACCATTTCAAAAATTTTGAGACTTTTGAGCCGATCTTCAAAAATTAGGTGGCAGTTTTTTTTTTAATTCGGTCCTACGCAGTTCTGGATTTAGGTTGTACTAGGCGGTAAAAAATTGGAAAACTGCCTAAAAACACTCTCTAGCACCTAGTTGCGGCGGTCATCCATCGCCTAGCGCCTAGTCGGCCATCTAGGCGGCTAGGCGGCCAATTTTTTGGACATAAACATAAGGAAAGGAAATAAATTATGCAAGTAAATGAAAATGTAACGTTATATATGAATTGACTATATTATGTAAATAAAGGTAAACGTAAATAAACTAGCAAGTAAATGAACATAATGTAATCTTATATATGTTGATAAAAGTATGTAAATAAAGGTTTTGTTAAACTTATTATTTTATTATTTTATCAAGTTGTGTTGTATTTTGAATGAAAAATATTTTTTATGAATTATCCAGTATTAATTTATAGAGTTTTTATGTAAATATAATTCATAAATCTACACAATTTTGTTATCTATAACATCCATTAGTCCATTGATTTATATTTGAATCAAAACACGTACAGAAAGCTAGAACACATTCTGGAGGTCCTGAATCCACTAACATACAATCGAAAATCTGAAATATATGGATTTTGTTTTTATGATTATTACACCATCAGTATTTGTAAACACAATTTGAGTTCAGTACCCTAACCTGATGATACGAGATCTCTTCATCTCACACTAATGTTTCAAGTGGACATGAGATTGACCAGGAATCCTACGAAGTTTAAACTTGAACACAATATTACCTTGACCTCCTCCCTCTTTCCAATAATCCTTAACCCAATACAACCCATCATAAACATACACCTTCTTTCCTCTCTGTTTCAATTTCTTCTCTCCACGTATCACTCTCACTGGAGTCTTTTCCTTCATGCTATCAGCTAAAGCCTCATTGCCATTAACCAGCTGCTGATCTTTAACTACTTTATAATCCTTGCTCATCATGTAACCTCCTTCTCCGGTATAAATGATCACATCAGACACGAATCTGTCGTTGTAACCATTATCTTCCGATGATACAATGCTCGTAGCTAGTTTAAAGTTTCTTCTATGCATGTAATCAATCCCTCCCATGATGTCAGGTATGTTTGAGGGTATGTTTCTTCACCTGGGAACACGCTTTTGGAGGGTATGTTTGATTTTCTAGTAATGATCTTGAGATGGTGAAACATGAATATTTCAACTGATATTTGGTGGTTTTCGTTCTTCTTCAGGTTGTACGAAGCTCGTGGTGCGCTGAAGATAGCTGCTAATTAAGGGTGTTCATGCGACCAGAAAAGTTGTTCTTAGGGCTCTATGAGGTCTAATTCGATGAAAGCAGAGATGATTATCCACTATCATAAGGTTTGTGAATCTGTGTGAGGGAATAACCTTTTTTTCTTTTCTCAAGTACTAGAATTGCTTTGTGTAAATAGTGTAAAAAGACTTTGATCGAAATTGTATTTTAATTGATTTCATTCTACATTTGTTCTTTAATTGCTTTTGTAAATAGTGCAAAAAGCGTTTGAACAAAGTTTCTTCTCAAGCACAAAAAAAAAATGATTTTAGGTATCAGACAGATGAAGCATAATTAAATTTAAACTGACCAAAAACAGACTTGCAAATATCAATGACATATATAGCCCATGTTAAATTTAACGGATTTAGACTCATATATTACAATTAATGAGTCTCATAATATCCTCTACGGAGGAGACGCGGTCAGATTTAACTATTGTGAAGAGCCTATCCTGATTCAGTAATCCGATAACAGACCCATCATGATCTTGTACTCCGGTAACAGAAGACCACGATGGCATCGATCCCACTATTGCACATCCTTGGCATCGATCCCACTATTGCCCACTTATTCACTCTCAAGTCGTATACATAAACCATTTGGTGATCTGTAAGATTAGTCATCGTCCTCACCACTAAACACTTTCCGTTGTACGCCTCAATGTCGTAGAACAACGTAGTACTTTCGTTTACCACCCCTTTCCTGATCTGGCTTGTGAGGATCCATTTAGGATTGGTGTGGCTACTTTCGAGGGCATAAACGTAAATCATCTCCATGGTTTCCAAGCAAGAGTTTTGTGCCCGGCTCCGGGTGGGGTTTGCTCGGAATGATATGCCGTGCTTGCTCGATTCTGGGATTGAAAGCAATGATACTTTCATCGTTTCTCAACGAGTGAAGTGTGCTGTCCAAGTAAACATGTTTCATTTCTGTCCACTAGTGAAGTGTTGTTTGATCGACCAGATCAACTGTGAACTCAATGCATTTTGGTCTTCTCCACTCAGAGTGATTCAGGAATCGAAACCTTTTCGTGAGGGGGTTGGTGACGCAGAAACATCCATCAATCAAGAGTAGGAGAAGGCCGGAACAGTAACCGAGGATATGGCACGACCTCTCTAAGACATCGTTGTTTAGGAATAGCCTAGAATCACCCAAATGGTGGAAGCACACAAACGTGGAGCCACATCTGGAAATGTGAGGCAGACTAGACTTGAACCGGAAAAGATATTCAGATTTGAATTTTGGATCTTTGGATATATGAGATTTCATAAATTTACAGGTGCATTGCATCTTTGCCAAAGATTGGGGAATTAATCTGAAGAGAATCTCATTGATGACAGGCAAAAATAAGATATTAATGGTCGGAGATATTAGAATTTTTTTTTGTTTAATCTTTTTGTTGTGGTTATTTGTTACTTGAGTTATGTGGTTATTGTATCTTATCTTATTATATAAGGCTTAACAAGGTTTACTTGTAATACAATGAATGAATTATAACTCAACATGATTGTGACACGTTTCAATATCTAATTCGATAATAGTACGTGTCAAATTATAATTAACAAAGTAAATAAGTTAATGCACTATTAATTAAGGAAATTTTATGCAAAAGGAGAAGAAAATGGTTAAATGTGGATACCATTGAAAATTAAAGAAGTAACTAAACCTAGAGGTGGAGCTAACAGTAAATTTTATTGGGGTCATAATAAACAAATTTGATATATATTACCATAATTTGAAAGTAAATAAGTTTATATATTGCATTAATTAATTAATGAAAGTTCATGCCAAAAAAAAGGAAATGGTAAAAAAAGAATAGAGTTGAAGATTAACCAAAATAACTAAAACCAAAGGCGGAGTTAACAATAATTTTTATATGGGTCATAATAAACAAATTTGATATATATTACCATAATTTGAAAGTTTGAACACAAATTATTGGGGTCAAACATTAGTTTTAACAAAACATGTCAGTCTATTAAACAGATAGAAAGTATATTGATAACACCGTATTTGTACCAATTTTCACCATTGATTTTAAATGCTTTTTCAAAGGTTTTAATCAGTTTTAGAAATTTTTATTATGATTTCTATGTATTTTTAGTTTCAATGCTCTTTTCAGGAATCTTAGGGAAATTGTTGGCAAAATGGAAGAAATCCACATTTTTAGCTCAGAGGCAGACTGTCAGAAGTTCAACCTCAAATGAAGACTTTCTCACCGTCTGATCCAGATCAAATTTGGCGACAATCAAGAGGAGACAACCATTTTTCCATAGCACTTTACATCACAAAGATCCAACGGTGCAATCAAAATATACATGGAGAACAAGTTAACCAAATTCACCGGCTCTGGAAGACTCTTACCTTCGGTAAACGTGCATTTTACCTGCCTTGGAAGACTTTCATCCCCGGTGGACCTAATGACGAACCACAAGGCCCAAAATCAAAGCCCAATTCGCCATTTCTCTGCAGAGAAGCCCTAAATGAGACCTGGAAGACCCTATGACCTATAAATACATTTCTTAGCAGTCCTAAACGTGTGTTTGATCCTTTTGAGCCACCAAACTTTTTTTTTTCTAGGGTTAGGCGATGGAGATGGGAATCTTCCCCAGATCCATTGTTCTTTCTCCTTTCTATCTAATTAACTTTTCTGTTTCATCTTTTGCATTCTTTCATGTCTTTTATCATCCATTGCATCATGTAGATTTGTTCCAGAGAGTCAAGTTGTTTGAAGAAGTTTTCGATAGGCATACATATCGATTAGGATTTCTAAGTTTTTAAACCATATTCTGGATCTCATCTCTTTTGCATGTCAAATCCCAAAGCTAAGGTCTACTTGTCTCCTAGTTTCTTTCTTTGAGCATATGTTTCTGAGCCTAGTATTCACTTTGTTTACTTACCTTCAAATTCCAGATTCTCAAACCTAAAGAGCTTCAAAAGGGTAAGTTTTTACACAATTTAGTTGATACCTCGTAGAGTGTGATATGTAATTTCTAATTCGTAATCTTATGTATGTTGCTTCTTGGGTTTACTTCATTTTTTATAGTTTGTCAAAGTAGTGCTCTGAGCAAGGTCGGGAAGATAGTGGATATATGGCATGCTGGGAAAATGTTCTATACATTCTCCACCTGGGGACTCGCTTTTGGAGGGTTTGTTTGATTTTCTAGTAATGATCTTGAGATGTTGAAAGATGAATATTTCAACCGATATTTGGTGGTTATCGTTCTTCTTCAGGTTGTACGAAGGTCGTGGTGCGCTGAAGATAGCTGCTAATTAGGGTGTTCATGTGACCAGAAAAATTGTTCTTAGGGCTCTGTGAGCTCTAATTCGATGAAAGCAGAGATGATTCTCCAATATCATAAGGTTTGTGTATCTGTGTGAGGGAATGACTTTTTTTTCTTTTCTCAAGTACTAGCATTGCTTTGTGTAAAAAGAGTTTGATCGAAATTGTATTTAAAATGATTTCAAAACATTTGTTCTTTAATTGCTTGTGTAAATAGTGCAAAAAGCGTTTGAACAAAGTTTCTTCTCTAGCACAAAAAAACGATTTTAGGTATCAGAAAGATGATGCATAATCAAATTTAAACCGACCAAAAACAGACTTGCAAATATCAAAGACATATATAGCCCATGTTAAATTAAACGGATTTAGACTCATATATTACGATTAATGAGTCTCATAATACCCTTTACAGAGGAGACGTGGTCAGATTTAACTATTATGAAGAACTCATCCTGATTTAGTAATCCGATAACAGACCCATCCTGATTCAGTAATCCGATAACAGACCCATCCTGATCTTGTACTCCGATAACAAAAGATACAGATAAAAGTCTGATACATCCTTGGGATCCTTTGGCTGATACAGATAAAAGTCTCGCAATCCATCACACATCCTTGGCATCGATCCAACTATTCCCCACTTATTGGCTCTCAAGTCTTAGCCATAAACCACTCGGTGATTTGTAAGATTAGTCATCGTCCTCACCACTAAACACTTGCCGTCGTACGCCTCCACGTCCTAGGACAATGTAATACCTTCGTTTACCATTTTGCTCCTGATCAGTCTTGTGAGAATCCATTTGGAATTGGTGTGGATACTTTCAATGTTTAACGCGTTAATCATCTCCATGGTTGCCGATATCAATGTCAGGCGGTTATCGCTGACACCAAACAAGAATTTTGTGCCTGGTTCCGGATGGATTTTGCTCGGAATGATATGCCGTGCTTGCTCGATTCAGGGAATGAAGTGTGCCGTCCAAGTAAACAGGTTTCATTTCCGTCATAAGGTCACTTAAGAGGCACATGATTGTGGTTCTTGACAACTCCAAGAATCTACGGTGTAGATCTCGAATAGATACACATTTTTAATCGATTTGAAGTGTGGTGTGCGATTATGCGTATGATTTGGAATTTCTGAGTGGTTTGATTGATTTGATCAACCGTGAACCCAATGCATTTGCTCTTCTCCACTCAGAGTGATTCAGGAATCGAAACCTTTTTGTGAGGGGGTTAGTGACGCAGAAACATCCATCAATCAAGAGTAGGAGAAGGCCGAAACAGTAACCAAGGATATGGCACGACCTCTCTAAGACATCGTTGTTTAGGAATAGCCTAGAATCACCCAATGGGTGGAAGCACACCAAGGTGGAGCCACCTCTGGAGATGCGAAGCAGACTGGACTTGAGCCGGAAAAGATATTCAGATTTGAATTTTGGATCTTCAGATATATGAGATTTAATAAATTTACAGGTGCATTGCATCTTTGCTAAAGATTTGGGATTTAATCTGAGGAGACAGGCAAAGATAAGATATTCATGGTCGGAGATATTAGGATTTTTTTTTTGTTTAGTTTTTTTTTCTGTTTATTTGTTACTTGAGTTGTGTGGTTATTGTATCTTATCTTGTTATATAAGGCTTAACAAGGTTTACTTGTAATACAATGAATGAATTATAACTCAACATGATTGTGACACGTTTCTGATAACTAAGAGTTTTTAGGCTCTTAAGAGGGGTTATCAATCCCCTTGTCAAAGTAGTATAAGGGGTGTCAATCCATATGTGTGGTAGTTAGACACTAGTTTATAAGATAAGTTCTTAAGTCAAGCTAATCAAAGACAGGTTTTTGATAACAAGTAACTAAAAGAAGCATAAAACAATAAACAAGCAAGCAATGATGATTCTAAACAGGCAAGCTAAAAACGATGATGGTGATTAAGAAAATGATAAAAGATAAACCTCCAGTTGTGATCATTGATTAGGGTGCTTTCAATGCCTAATTCATGATGCTAAGAACATAATGCAACACTTCTTACTCTTTAGTCTAGACTTCAAAAGCAGATTAATTCATTCCCATGACAATAATCTCTTTGTAAACCACTTAATCAAGATTAATTCACCTTAAGCAAGATCAAGCAATCAACAAGCATAAAGTTTCAAGTCTAATGATGACCAAACGGTTTCTACTTAAGAAAGACCGAATCTTACACAGAAAGAAGCAACAAGTATTTACATGATCTCAAAACCAATTAACTTAGAACTCTAAACTAGATTAATCCTCTCATGAAGGCATTAACCTCTACACAAATCCATTTTCAAACCAAATTATCATTTGTGAAATATGAATCAGTGAGCATTAAGAAACAGTTCTAATATGTCATTCATGCATTTAACAAATCATTCCCATGATGAAAAACGCTTGAACCCTTAGCTTAGCTCAGTCAGAAATTTCATCAAACACCTTGTGGGTGGAGAAATGACTAAGGTCTAGATCAGAGTGATGTGAAAAGATCTAGCATTAAGAGCAGATAACTAAGGAAAGGAAATGAGAATCTAGAACCTAAACATCATAAACCGATCATCTAAGCACCCTAATCTACACACCTAGAAGCTTAAAGGATGACTACTCACTAATCATGAAGAACACACCATTTTCTTTGCAAGAGGTGATGTTAATCATGATTAGAAGCAGAGATGAGATTATTAGATGATAGAAACAGCCTTAAGATGATTAAATCTGTTGGATATCTTTTGATCAAACCCGTTTTTACACAAAGAAGGAGAGAGAAAACAAAGAGACAACAGATTAGAAGATAAGATAATGGATAACTAGGGTTTTAGTCCCTAAAAACTATTTATATAAATGGCATTGGGCCGGGTCAGCCCAGGAAAAACTGGGTACTGACCCGCCCTTTCTGGGTTGCTGGAGCCACCCCTCGACATCTGAAGAAGTCTCCCACCGAGGCTCATACACCAGGGGGTCATGTGCTGGGTTGAAACTTTGATGAACACTTGAAGAACATGCATGAGACTTGGCCTTTGATCTGGTTAAAGCTTTGAAACGTGAAGAGAAATTTTTTGTGATCTGGGTTGGAGAGATGAGGACCTCGGCATAACACACCGAGGGGCTTGGTAGCCGAGGTTTGTGTTACATAGGAGTCCGACATGTAAAGCCGAGGGGTTCACACCAAGGTCAGCTTTAACACTTAGTCGTTTTGGGATCATTTTGGTGATCATGGGAGCCTTGGTGTTGAAAGACCGAGGTGCTAGCTCGATGTATACTCTAAAATCTTTGTAAACATGCCTCCTCGTCATAACAAACCGAGGTATTCATGCCGAGATAGGGCACAACACTTAGCTTACAGTCGCATTTCTTAAAACCCGAATTGACCAGCTTCTCCTCTGTTCAGTGTAACCTTCAGCTCGTAACTCCAAATGACCTGAAACCAGTTTCATGAGAAAGATCACTCATCCAGCTAGAACTTTGGTGAAGATACTATCGGCGCTTGAGAAGTGTAAGGTTTACCGGAGGGCTCATCTTTTCGATGCATTGACACGATCAGAAAGAGGCTTCTAGACATGTGTCCATTCCGAAAACGTTATCTTCTTTATCATAACTCCAAATCGAATGATATCAAACTTTCTGGAAAGAGGACCCAAATATCTTGAATCTTGATGAAGGTGGCCCTGTAAACTGAATCGGTCTGGAAGTGCATCGTCCCTCGAAATCTTTGGAGCTCATCGAGTCGGTCTAAAAGTAGCGACGAGACAGGTGTGTCTTCCGGTGAGCTTAACTCTCTGTTCACTACTCTAAATCCAATAAATCCAAGCGTTCTGGAAACTAGACTCATTACTCTAAAGCCTCTATGAAGACCCCGTAAGCCAGATCGGAAGGGAAGGCTTCCCAGTAACGACGTCTTTGAGGCATATCGGGTTTCTCCGGAATGAGTGCGAGACATGTTCTTCTTCCGGTGGCCATATCTTTCAGGTCAGTGCTTCAAATGCCCTGATTCAAACTGTTCTGGGTTCTTGACTCAATTATCTCCAACTAACATGAAGACCCCGATAACTGAATCGGACGGCAAGACATTCCGGTAACGTGGCACTCGAGATTTTCGGCCGAAAAACTTAATCGCCGGTACGTGATTTTGGCCGAGATATCTATCCGCAGGAAGGATTTTAGCCGAGAATTTTCGACCATCAGTACATAATTTCGCCGAGAACCTCCGAATTGCCCCTCTCCACCATTTTTGATGATTTCAACTCCATTTCTTCATCTGAATCACATTCTCCACTCCAAATAAGCTCCAAAAGCACCTGAATAACACTCCAAAATATGCAAAACTCTCTTGGACCTAATGCAATCTCTTAAGTCCTAAAACAATGCCTAAAGACCTAAAATGTATGCAAATAAGACATCATTTGGACTAGAATATGTACACTAAATGATGCAATTTATAAATATTCAGTTTCAATATTTAATTCAATAATAGTACCTGTCAAATTATAATTAACAAAGTATATAAGTTAATGCACTATTAATTAAGGAAATTTTATGCAAAAGGAGATGAAAATCGTTAAATGTGGATACCATTGAACATTAAGAAAATAACTAAAACTAGAGGCGGAGCTAACAGTAAATTTTATTGGGGTCATAATAAAGAATTTGATATATATTACCATAATTTGAAAGTAAATAAGTTTATGTATTAAATTAATTAATTAATGAAAATTCATGCCAAAAAAATGGTAAAAAATGAATATTGTTGAAGATTAACCAAAATAACTAAAATCAATGGCGGAATTAACAATAATTTTTATATGGGACGTAATAAACAAATTTGATATATATTACCATAATTTGAAAGTTTGAATGCAAATTTATTAGGGTCAAACATTAGTTTTAAAAAATATGTCAGTCTATTAAACAGATAGAAAGTATATATATATATATACATATAAATAAAATGCTGAGCTTTTGATTTATTAGTATGCCTAAATTTTTTGCAAACGTTGGTTATTTTAAGAAATTTTTATTTTTGTTATTAGTTAAGGTGAGGTTTATTAAAAAGCATATATATAAATTAAGCATTCGTGCTTGCTCTTTGCACAACATTTATTTTTTTTACCAAATTTTTCTATTAAAAGCATGAGAAAAAAAAGATGCAGAGCCAAGCTCATAGTTTTCTATTTTCTGAGCTAAGTAGCCCAAAAAACCATAGTTACACACATTAAACAGAAATGGATTTGAGTTCTAACCTCATGCATTATAAATTAAACTTAAAAGAGATGAGATCTAGAATATGGTTAAGAAAAATTAATAATCCTAATCGTACATATAGATCCTTTGATGGATCCTTAAAAACTCAACTACTAAACTATGCAGGAAAAGATAAACATAAATGAAAGATGCATAAACTGAAATAGAAAAAAATAGATAGATAAAAAGAAGATAGGTCAAAGGTTCAAGAGAAGAATTCCTCTCTCATTCGCGTAAACCCTAAGAAACAAAGTCTGGTGGCTTAAAAACTCATTTTAGGAGCACACACCCGAATTAAGGCTGCTAAGAAATGTATTTATAGGTCCTAAGGTCTTCTAGGTCTTCTTTAGGGCTTCTTTGGAAAAAAATAACGAAATGGGCTTGGTGTTGGGCCTAGGGGCTGAGTTTGCACCGCGGGTGAGAGTTCTCCGGGACTGGTAGAATGATGGTTTATCACGGATAAGAAGTGTGGGGCGCGGACAAAAGGTGGTTTGCTGCGGGTCAGCTGAAGTTCCGGGCTAGTTGACGGAACAACTTGACCTTCATGTATCTTTCGATTGCATCGTTGGATTATCCTGAGGTAAAATGCTATAGAAAGTCAGCTGGGTCCTCTTGAATGTATTCAAATTTGATCAGTTATCAGTTGGTGAGAAGGTCTTCATTTGAGACTGAACTTCTGACAGTTTGACTTTGAGCTAAAAATGTGGATTTCCTCCATTTTTCAATATTTTTCTCTAAGTTTCCTGAAAATAGTCTAGAAACTACAAATATAGAAAATTTGTAAGAAAAACTCCTAAAACAAATTAAAACCTTTGAAAATCATTTTACATCAATAGTGAAAATGAATACAAATACGGTGTTATCAGGAAGATGGGAACATCTCGAAAAGAGCAGTACAGATCACAGTGGTGAGAGAAACATCTTCTCTGATACCAATGAGGTTTTGTAGCCTAGATTTCATCTCTTCTCTTACTAGTCCAGCATGACAACAAGGGAGAATAGAGGATAGATTCTCATCATTGGACATAGACGGGCTTCGAAGCAGACAGGAACGAGGAGAAATCATCTTTTTAGAGTTTAGGCTTTTTGCAGCAAGAAGAGAGAAAATAAACAGAGGAGAGAGAGATGCAGACTAGAGAGAAAGAGGGAGCTTAGGGTTGCTAATGAGAAGAGAATGAGAAAATAAGAGAGATATTTATAGGAAAACATAAGACTTAAAAAGGAAGAGAAGAATTATTCTTCAATAAGAAAAAGGAAAAGTAAAAAAGAATTATTTGAGATTAACTAGAAGAAAATATAATATTTTAGATGAAAACAAAAGAAAATTAAATATTTGGTCTCTGGAACATTCCAAAAAAATCTAAAAATCAACTTAAACCGGAAAAAGAATCATACAGATTTTCAGAAACCAAAGATCAGGATGCTACATTTTTGTTGTTAAATAAAATTTCAAGTTTCTCTTTGTTAAAAATATGTATTTGCATATACTTTGTGGATAGTGGTTTTTATGGAATAATTTACTTCAACCGAGAGCAGTTTTTAGTGTTGAGTTTTCCCCCACCTAATTTAGGTAGCTTATGGTTGGTTTCAAAAATGTCAAGTTTCTTTTTTTTTTTTAGAAAAGATTCATATGGTTATATTAAAGGAATAACAATAGTGGAATTTGACATTCTTTTAAAATTTAACCATTTGAAGTGAAATATAATGAAAAAGTTTCACTAAAAAAAATAAGCTTGTTAACAAAATTTTAAAGTTTCTCTTCTATGATCGTTAAGAGCAACGAGTAGATAATATGTCAGTTAACAAAATTTCTCCATCATTCTTCAGCCGCTGATTTTATTTTGTTTATCTCTGTTTATGTAATTTGTTTATTAACAACTATTTACACGTGCGTATAAACAGATTGAAACTTAACAAAGCATAAAAATTGGAACAAAAAAACCAGAATAATCCCATATTAACCGATTCGGTATGGTTTTCAGTTATACCCAAAATACTCGATGATTCCTCTTCAATAATATTTGTAGGTATTGGAGTATACCCGGAACCAAACTGATACCCAATGGAGTATATCAATTATCTGGATTAAATTATATACCCAAAAACATCAAATATAATACGGATTTTATGGTATCATGAATATATTTATTATAGTTTTAACAATGAATTTGAGTATATTTTTGGTATATTTTCTTTAATTTTTTGGGTTGTAAGATATAATTTCAGATTGTTGATATATTATTGACATTTCAGATATAATTTAAGCATTTTGGGTATTTCAGGTAAATAGATACCTTGTATTGGGATTATTATCCAGGATCCGATATCCGATCTAGAATCCACTCTGATTCGATTCAAAAACGGACATCCAGGTGGTTTAGATACACATTCAGATAGTAAAATAATGTATCAGATGGGTCCAGATATAGATTAAAATAATAGTACTGTATCCGGGATCGGATATCCGATCCAGAACCTGCTCCGATTCGATTTAAAAACGGATATCCTGGTGGTTCAGATGCACATCCAGCTAGTAAAATAATGTATCTGATGGATCCGGATATGGATTCAGATAATATAAGATTTTAAAAATAGATATCGGATATCCGTTTGTGAAATCAAGAATTTAATATAGGCCTGTTGGATAATAAATAAGCATATGGTTAATTGTTAAAGTCCAAAATGTTTTGAAAAAAAATCACAGCCCACTGGTTTTTGAAAAAAAAAAATATAGTCCATCAATATCACTTCATCTCTCCTTCTGATAAACTTATCGACAAGATGGAAACGAATCTAGCTACACTAGTCACCATAATCCTCAATATTTGCCATCTGATACTGCAGGCACCCGACCGGTTTTACCTCCGCCAGAATGGAAAGAGAAACTGGAAGGCAAAAAATTGTCTACGACGTCGGTGGAAACAAATCTGGTGATGAGAGAGACTTAGATTTGGCAGCGCCTAAACGTTAGAGAGAAAGCTGGAGAATGAAGAAAGTGGATCCGATCATGATAGAGCTTCATTGCCAGTAAAATAAGAACTCAGAATTTCCACGAGAAAGTTTGTATCTGGACATTCAACTGTTTGAGTAGAAGAAGAAGAACAAAAAGAAAAAGTGGATAAAACAAGAGCATTGAATTAATGATTTTGATGAATTAATGAATTTTTCCATTTTTAATGAAATATGCCGGATTGGATTCAGATATATGTGAATATCCTAGTTTTTTTCAGAACCCAGATATCCGTAGTTTTTGGATCCGGATTCGGATATTAAAATAAATTATTGGCGGATACGTATCCAGATTCGGATACTTTGAAACCCAGATATCTTGCTCCGTTCCAGGCCTATAATTACATGAACAATTAAGATAAATCTAACTAGCCCAGAAACCGAACTAGAACCTATGTTCTAAAAATCGTCCGTCTAGCCGCTAAGGTGGCTGCCTAGGCGCTAGGCAGAGGGTAGCCGCCGCGATTATTCATACGCGGAGAGGCTAGGCAGTCAACTTATTTCTGACCTCCTAAATCCGATTTATTTTTGTTTTAATGGTGATTACTAAAAAATCGGTCTAATATTCTTAAAGCCCACAGCATTGGCCTAAAAAATCAGCCCAAAACTTTTAATATTTCTATATTGGCCTAATATTTTTTGTTTTTAATATACTAAGGCCTAAAAATTGGCCCAAAAATCGGTCCAAAAGTTCTATGATGCTTATATTTCAATATATGTATGTTTCATCAAATTTAGTATACAAATAATTATAATTTAAAAAAAATAATTAAAAAAGTAAATCTATTGTAAATTAATCAAAATGATTAATCATTAATCACTGATTTTCAGCCCGTCCGCCCGCCTCCCACCTAACGATTTTTTGAGCATGAAAACATTTTGGTACCTATATAGATTATAAATCTCCCCACCCAAATTATCCAGAACTGATTTGTTTCTAGCTGGAACCAAACTGAATATCGGAATGCCCATGGCTCATAAAGAATTCATAAATATACATCAATATGATGAAAACAAATCTGATAAAAAATATTGTATAATTTAACATCAGAATAACATAAAAGAGATTGTATGAAATATGGTATGTAATTTTATCTAACATAAGATCATATGAAGTCAATAAAAACAAATAGAGAGAAAAAATTACCTGAAATTGGCAGGAAATAAGAAGAATCCGATTGATGAAGAAAAAACGGTAGAGTGATAAAAAGAGAGACGGCATAGAAAGGTTGAAAAAAATCCCTAATGACTGGTACTAGAATCAAGTAATGGGCCTAAGGTTTACAATTTATATCCATTGGTTGGTTTTCATTTAATTTTTTTTTTTTTTGGGTTTAGCAACTAAATCAGCAAATTGCAACTTTATATATGATGCCTTATTGGTCACACCCTTTCTTTTATTTTCTTTAGGTTATAAATCTTCTGAAATTAACGGATTTAAAAGAGATGGCTGAGTGCATATGCAACTTTTCGTCATCAATCATGGTCCTTTGACAAAGATGTCTTTGCTGTAGTTTGGCAGTAACCGTAAGTCTTCCTCATTGTTATTTAAAAAAAAAATTATCTGCATTTGTCCGGTGGTGACTTTAATTGTTAAGTCACCTTTGGATGTATTATTATTTGCCTAACTGAAGTGTAAATTCCTACAAATATACCACTGGTGGTCTGGTGTTGTTCACTAGTTTTTGTCCATCCTAACTTCTACAGTTAGTTCGGATAGTTTCCTGTAGTCATCGTGATCGTATGATGTACAGATTTGTTGTGGAAACGATGACTCCAAAGGAAACCACTATGGAACCAATATGCTGAGGATGACTTCACTACCAAAAGATGTGATAAGTTGATTTCAAATGAAAGAAAACTAAAGTCTAAATATTTCAAAATGACTCTGATATGGAAGTGTTAGTATCAGATTGTCGAAATTCCAAATCTATTGTTGGAAACATCGGACTTTTTTATATAGTGTACAATTCAAAAGTTTAGCAAAGAAATGTTACCTACGCACATGAATCACATCAGATTCAGATTGAATACAGAGAAGTAAATATCAGATTTCGATCTGTTAGCGAATAAGACTTGTGTATAGAAAGCATTGTCATAATCACTTCTTTTGTTGTATTTTTTTTTCACTATATGGCGTATATATGTGTTTATATAATAAATTATTTTCTAAAAAAGCAATGAAATTGTTTGTAGTAAAAAAAATGCATTAACTATACTATGTAAATAAAAGTATGTAAATAAATTTGCAACTAAATGAAATTGCAACGTTACATTGACTATATTACGTAAATAAAGCTATATAAATAAATTAGCAAGTAAATGAACAGATTGCAACTTTATATATGTATTGATAATACTATATAAACAAAGGTATGTAAATAAATTAGCAAGTAAATGAACAAATTGCAATCTTATATATGCATTGACTATGTTATATAAACAAACACTACAAGAAATCACCTGTTTAACAACGACCATAATCATCGTTAAATCCTTGTGAAAGAGGGTTTGCAACGATTTAACGACGAATCCGAATTCATCGTATATTGATCGTCGTAACTGCTAATTCGTCGTAAAATCGTTATTAATTAACGAGAAACAAGGAAACAAGTAAATGAACAAATTGCAATCTTATATATGCATTGACTATGGTATATAAACAAAGGTATGTAAATAAATTAGCAAATAAATGAACAAGTAAATGAACAAATTGCAACCTACTTCCATAAGAAGAAGAAGAAAATAAGAAGAGCCAAGTTGGTGGGTTTTGGTCACAGATGATATGATCCCTAGCAATGTCGAAGAGAAAAGCGTAATCGATAACGACTATTACATTGTTGTGAATGAGGAACATGTGGTGGATGCTGCTGCACACTTTTTAGCAAAATGCATCATGTCAAATCCCAAAGCTAAGGTATACTTGTCTCCTAGTTTCTTTCTTTGAGCATGTGTTTCTGACCCTAGTATTCACTTTGTCTACTTATAGTTTTGGTCCAAAAGTTAGTGCTCTGAGGAAGGTAGGGAAGATAGTGGATATATGGCATGCTGGGAAAATGTTTTATACATTCTTCACCTCAGAACACGCTTTTGGAGGGTATTTTTGATTTTCTAGTAATGATCTTGAGATGCTGAAACATGAATATTTCAACTGATATTTGATGGTTTTCGTTCTTCTTCAGGTTGTAAAAAGCTCGTGGTGGGCTGAAGATAGCTGCTAATTAAGGGTGTTCATGCGACCAAAAAAATTGTTCTGAGGGCTCTGTTAGGTCTAATTCGATGAAAGCAGAGATGATTCTCCACTATCATAGGTTTGTGTATCTGTGTGAGGGAATGACCTTTTTTCTTTTCTAAAGTACTAGCATTGCTTTGTGTATATAGTGTAAAAAGAGTTTGATCGAAATTGTATTTAAATTGATTTCAATTCTACATTTGTTCTTTAATTGCTTGTGTAAATAGTGCAAAAAGCGTTTGAACAAAGTTTCTTCTCTAGCACAAAAAAAATGATTTTAGGTATCAGACAAATGAAGCATAATCAAAATTAAAACGACCAAAAACAGACTTGCAAATATCAAAGTATATATCCCATGGTAATTTAAACGGATTTAGACTTACGATTAATGAGTCTCATAATACCCTCTACGGAGGAGACGCGGTCAGATTTAACTATTGTGAAGAGCCCATCCTGACTCAGTAATCCCACAACAGACCCATCCTGATCTTCTACTCCGATAACAGAAAACCACGATGCTGATACAGAAAAAAGTCTCGCAATCCATCAAACATCCTTGGCATCGATCCCACTATTCCCCACTTATTCACTTTCAAGTCATAGCCATAAACCACTCGGTGATCTGTAAGATTAGTCATTGTCCTCACCACTAAACACTTGACGTCGTAGGCCTTCACGTCCCAGGACAACATAATACTTTCGTTTACCGCCTCATTCCTGATCTGTCTTGTGAGGATCCATTTAGGATTGGTGTGGATACTTTCAAGAGTAAAAACGTAAATCATCTCCATGGTTGCCGATATCAATGTCAGGCAGTTATCGCCGACACCGAACAAGAGTTTTGTGACCGGTTCCAGGTGGGGTTTTCTCGGAATGATATACCGTGCTTGCTCAATTCTGGGATTGAAAGCTATGATACTTCTGTCGTTTCTCAACCAGTGAAGTGTGCTGTCCAAGTAAACAAGTTTCATTTCCGTCATGAGGTCACTTGAGAGGCACATGATTGTGGTTCTTGACACCAAGAATCTACGGTGTAGATCTCAAATAGATACACATTTTTGTTCGATTTGAAGTGTGGTGTGCGATTATGCATACGATTTTGAATTCCTGAGTGGTTTGATCGATTTGATCAACTGTGAACCCAGTGCATTTTGCTCTTCTCCACTCAGAGTGATTCAGGAATCAAAACTTTTTCGTGAGAGGGTTGGTGAAACAGAAACATCCATCAATCAAGAGTAGAAGAAGGCCGAAACAGTAACCAAGGATCTGGCACGACCTCTCTAAGACATCGTTGTTTAGGAATAGCCTAGAATCACCCAAAGGGTGGAAGCACACCAACGTGGAGCCACCTCTGGAGATGTGAAGCAGACTGGAATTGAGCCGGAAACGATATTCAGATTTGAATTCTAGATCTTCGGATATATGAGATTTCATAAATTTACGGGTGCATTGCATCTTTGCTAAAGATTTGGGATGTAATCTGAAGAGACAGGCAAAGATAAGATATTCATGGTCGGAGATATTAGTATTTTTTTTTGTTTAGTTTTTTTTGTTGTGTTTATTTGTTACTTCAGTTGTGTGGTTATTGTATCGTATCTTGTTATATAAGGCTTAACAAGGTTCACTTGTAATACAATGAATGAATTATAACTCAACATGAATGTGACACGTTTCAATATTTAATTCGATAATAGTACGTGTCAAATTATAATTAACAAAGTATATAAGTTAATGCACTATTAATTAAGGAAATTTTATGCAAAAGGAGATGAAAGGAAAACTAAAAAAAGAAATAAGATTTGAGATTAACTAAAAGGAAATATAACATTTTTAGATGAGAACAAGAGTAAATAAAATATTTAGTCTCTAGAATATTCTGAAAAGATCTAGAAACTTAAAAAACATACGAATTGTCATAAACCAAAAATCAGGATGTTATATTTTTTGTTGTGGAATAAAATTTCTAGTATCTCTTTGTTAAATATATGTATTTGCATGTATTCTGTAGATATTGGTTTTTTATGGAATAATTTACTGCAATTGAGAGCAATTTTTGGTGTTTGGGTTCCCCCTCCTCCCCCACCGAGTTCAGGTAGTCTATGGTTGATTTCAAAAATGTCAAGTTTGAAAAAAAAGGGAATCATATGGTTATATTTAAAGAAATAACTAATAGTGGAATTTGACATTCTTTTAAAATTTCACCATTTGAAGTGAAATATAGTGAAACAGTTTCACTGATTTTGCTGAAAAAGAAAGTAAGCTTGTTAATACAATTTTAAAGTTGTTCCTTTATGATCGTTAATAGCAACGAGTAGATAATACTGATTATGATAGTTCAAAAAATTTCACTATCAACGAGTGGAACACCAGAAAGTTAACAAAAATTTTCTATCATTCTTATTCCGTTGAATTCTATTTCGTTTATATTTGTTTATGTAATTTATTTAATAACAACCATTTACACCCAATGTAGTGAGTATAAACAGATAGTAACTCAATAAGGCATAAAAATTGGAACAAAAAAACCAGAACCATTAACCGATTATTTCGCAGAAGGAGAGGATGATGATCCGATGGAAGTCAACTTTGTGAAGGGGCAAGGTTATGTGCAGAATCGCAACTTCAACCATTTTAGGAGCCACCCAAATCTATCTTACAGAAGCAACAATGTTGAGAACACTCAGGATCAGGTCTATCCGCAGCAAGGAGTGCAGAATCAGTCAGGATTTCTGAAAAACTACTCCAACAGATTTCAAGGAAATCAGTTCATCGCCAACGAAAACTGATTCCAAGGAGAGAATCAGTAGAAACTGCCCTTCACAAACCTGCAACCTTCTTCGAGCTCTGCAAACAGCTCGCAGGATGAGCTGAAAAACTTGATGCAGCAGCTGTTGGTGAATAGCAAAAGGCATCCATGGAAATTAATGCCAAGGTGGACACCATGTACAATGATCTGAATGGCAAGTATGAAGCAGTTTAGACTTATGTGAAGAAGCTGGATGTCCAAGTTGCTCAGACTGCTTAAGCTATAAAGAGACAAGCTGGAACTCTTCCCGGCCCCGGGAAGGAGAGAATCCCAGGACTGAGTATGTGAATGTAATTGAGCTGAGGAGTGGAAAAACTCTGCAATCTGCAACACCACCTGCCGCTGAATCAGAGAAGAGAAAAGAGAAAGTCGTGGAGCAGCTGCTCCAAGGAGGAGCACCAGCGTCTAGCGTAAAAAAGACGATAAAGCATGCCTCTTTATATGGCGCACCTGCTCTAGACCGCGGAGCACCTGCTCATGACGAAGTAGAGACGATGGAGCACCCCAGACCCTCGACAGAGCACCTGCTCCGGCCGACGGCTCCAGCTAATCTTCCAGCACGAGTTTATACACCTAAGGTGCCTTACCTAGTTACACCTAAGAAGTTTCGCAAAGACTTTGAGGAGGCAAAATGCAGGAAGATTCTGAGGGATTTCACTGTGAAACTCCCCTTTGTTGATGTCGTTCAGATGATACGAGCTCTTAAGCGATACATGAAAGGGCTAGTGTCTGGAAAAGCTATTGATGCGAAGAGAGTGTGATGATGGTCTCGAAGGAGTGCAGTGCTGTATTGCAGAATAAGGTGCTGAATAAGAGGAGTGATCCTGGGAGATTTATTTTATCAGTGAAGATTGGCAACATGATTTTCGCACGTTCACTCTGCGATCTGGGTTCAAGTGTAAACTTGATGCCATATTATGTAGAAAAGCGACTGGGGTATACCAGGTTCAAACCGACAAAGACCTCGCTGATGTTCGCTGATAGGTCAACCAAATTCCCTGTTGGTATGCTTGAGGATCTACATGTTCATATAGGGGATACACTAATCCCAGAAGATTTTGTGGTTCTGGAGCTTGATGAAGAACCCAAGGACCCTTTGATATTGGGTCGATCCTTCTTATGCACACCTGGTGGAATCATCGATGTGAAAGGAGGTGTGGTGGGAGATATGATGGTGAGATTTGAGATGAACAAGCTCATGAAGAAGCCAATATTGGATGGGCATACATTTATCATAGACAGGGAACAGTCACAACAAGCCATTGGAGATAAGGACAATCTGCATTCTTTCTTCCAAAACAGAGCTGTGATTGCCCCTCCAGCGATTCAGAGGAAAGATTTTGAGATCAAACCTCAGTTGATCTCATTGGTGAAGCAGCACCTCTTCCATGGGCTCCCTTCTTATGCACAGCTGGTCTAGCTGGGAGATATGATGGTGAGGTTTGAGATGAACAAGCTCCTCAAGAAGCCAATGCTGGATGGGCAGACATTTGTCATAAATGATGGTTTGACATTGCTGGTGAGGTATCTGAGGAGGTGTTAGCCATTGATCCGTTGGAAGTGGCACTGACAAAAGCCGAAGGGGTTTAGTCCTTGGAGCGAACTGCGAGCTCCAAAACTGGAACTTTAATCCCTCCATGCAGGGTTAAGGTACGCGTTTCTAGGATCAAATTCGACATACCGTGTGATAGTGAACTCTGAATTGAACAATGTAAAGAATGTCTTGCTTCTTTGTGAACTTAGAATGTATAGAAAAGCTCTAGGGTATTCCCTTGATGACATTCCCGAGATTTTCTCCAGATCTTTGCATGCATAGAACACATCTAGAAGATATTTTTATGACTTTTGTAAAACATCAGAGGAGGTTAAACCTAATTCTAAAAGATGATGTTAAGAAGGAGAAGATGAAACTTCTAGAGGCTGGTGTGATTTATGTTATTTCAGATAGTAATTACGTTAGTCCGGTTCATATAGTTCCTAAGACAGATGGCATCACTGTGATCAAAAATGATAGGAATGAATTGATACCGACTAGAAATGTTATGGGGCATCTAATGTGCATAGATTACAGGAAAATAAATGTTGTAACTTGCAAGGATCATTTCCCTTTGCCATTTATTGATCAGATGCTTGAAAGATTGGTTAACCATCCTTACTACTGCTTTTTAGATGCCTATTCAGGTTTCTTTCAGATCCCAATCCACCTAGACGACCAGGAAAAAACGACATTCACATGTCCTTATGGCACTTTTGTTTACCGAAGAATGTCATTTGGCTTGTGCAATACCCCGACGACTTTCCAACGCTGCATGATGTCCATTTTACCAATCTGATTGAGGACATAATGAAGTTTTCATGGACGATTTATCCGTCTGTGGAATCTCATTTTCTGTCTGTTTGTCTAATTTGTGCAGGGTCTTGCAGCAGTTTGAGGAGAAGCATCTGGTGCTCAACTGGGAGAAATGACATTTCATGGTGAGAGACAGAATCGTGCTGGGATATAAAATCTCAGAGAAGGGGATCAAAGAGGACAAAGCAAAGATCGAGGTTATGATGAGTTTGCAGCCGCCAACTACAGTCAAAGCGATCCACAGTTTTCTTGGTCATGCTGGGTTTTACAGATGGTTTATTAAGGATTTCTCGAAGATTGTCAGACCTCTGACGCAGCTGCTCTGCAAGGAGGTGAAGTCTGAGTTTGATGATGCATGTTTGGAGGCATTCCATACGATCAAAGGAGTCTTGATCAGCGCTTCAATTATTAAGCCACCAGATTGGGATCTGCCCTTCGAGGTGATGACGGATGCTAGTGATTATGCCGTGGGAGCAGTTCTGTGACAGAAAAAAAAAAAGAAGCTCCACGTCATCTACTATGCCAGTTGAACCCTCGACGATGCTCATTGTAGATATGCTAAAAATGAGAAAGAGGCAGTGGTTTTTGCTTTTGAGAAGTTCAGATCCTACTTTGTGGGATCAAAGGTAGTTGTCCACACAGACTATGCTGCACTGAAGTATCTGTTGACGAAAAAGGATGCCAAACCGAGGCTCCTTAGATGGATCCTCTTGTTGCAAGAGTTTGACCTGGAGATTAAGGATAAAAAGGGGATCGAAAACGGTGTTGCAGACCACCTTTCAAGACTGAAGGTTGATGATGACATTCCTCTAGATGACAGCCTCCCTGATGAACAAGTTTACCCCATTGATGTTTATGGGTTCGGCGAGCACCTGCTCTAACCTGTAGCACCTGCTTCGACAAACTTTTGCAACTCAGTAGATATCAATCGACAACCCAATTTTCCTTGGTTTGAGGAAATCGTAAACTACCTTGCTGCAGAGCAGGAACCTGTGGATTTCGTGAAAAACAAGAAGAAGGAATTTCTCAAGGATATAAGGCACTATTTTTGGGATGAGCCTCACTTGTACAAGCATTTCTCTGATAGAATTTTCAGGAGATGTGTAGCTGATGAGGAAATACCAGGAGTCCTGTTTCATTGCCATGGTTCCCCTTATGCTGGTCACTCCGCCATTTTCAAAACGGTGTCAAAGATTCTTCAGGCTGGGTATTAGTGGCCTACTATGTTCCGAGATGCACAGAGATTTATCTCTAGGTGTGACACATGCCAGCAAAAAGGGAGCATAAGCAAGAGAAATGAGATGCCGCAGAAATTCATTCTGGAAGTGAAAAATTTTGATGTGTGGGGGATCGATTTCTTGGGACCATTCTCATCCTCTTATGGCAATGAGTACATCTTAGTGGGAGTTTTCTATGGGTCTATGTGGGTCGAAGCATTAGCTAGCCCTACGAATGATGCAAGAGTGGTGGTTAAGATGTTCAAATCTGTCATCTTTTCAAGGTTTGGTGTGCCGAGAGTGGTCATTAGCGAAGGAGGTTCTCACTTCATCTACAAGGTCTTCGAAAATATGCTGAAGAAGAATGGTGTAAAGCATAAGATGACAGCTCCATAACATCCTAAGACAAGTGGGCAAGTAGAGATCTCCAACAGGGAGATCAAAAATATTCTGCAGAAAACTGTGAGCACCACAATGAAGGATTGGTCGGTAAAGGTTGATGATACTATTTGGACATATAGGACAGCTTACAAGACACTTTTGGGGACTACACCATTTCACTTTGTGTATGGGAAAGCATGTCATCTCCCATTGGAACTCGAGTACAAAGCTGTCTGGACAGTGAAGTTGTTAAATTTCGATGTCAAAAGTGCTCATGAAAGAAGAATGATGCAGCTGCACGAGCTGGAAGAAATTAGGCACCTGGCTTATGAAAACTCAAATATTTAAAAAGAGAGAACCAAAGCTTTTCATGACAAGAAGATACTCAACAGAAGTTTTGCACTAAACGATCAAGTGTTGCTGTTTAATTCTCGGCTAAAGCTTTTTCCTGGGAAGCTGAGATCAAGATGATCTGGACCATTCACCATCAATGAGGTTCGACCATACGGAGCTTTAGTGCTGCTGGACACTAGAGGAGGGGAGTTTGTAGTCAACAGCCAGAGGTTGAAGCCATACCTTGCTGGTCAAAATATCGCAGAAGGTGAATCACTCACCCTAAGCGACGCTGCTCAAGCCTAAATGGCCAGCTAAGTCAAGCTAGTGACTTAAACCAAGCCTTTGGTGGGAGACAACCCACCGGTAAGAGTCTCTAACTTTGTATCTTTCATTTCTTAGCAACCAGCAGGAGCACCTGCTCCACCTGCTGAGTTAGCTGCTCGAATCGTGAAATTAACAAAGGAGCAACCCCCCTTTGTGTTGGAGAACCTGCTCCACGGGGTGCTCGCCATGGAGAAGAGCGACGAGGGAGCATCCTATCCCATTTGGAACACCTGCTCAGCCAGGTAAGTTTCAAGGGTGCTCCACGCGGCCCAGGTAAGTTTTTCGGGGATTTAGGGATGAAAGGGAAAATAAGGACCGAATTGGCAATTCTTAAAGAGATTTAAACCAAAATCTCTTTAACCTAACCGATTTTCCCTTTAAAAACCATCCTCACCTTTCTTCTCCATACTCGACATCCTCCTTCTTCATCGCCATTGAAACTCTTTCGAGAAAAATCCCCAAAAACTCATTTTTTTCAATTCATCACCAAATCAAACGATTTTTGGGTCCAACCTGGTCGGATTTTTGGGTCCAACCTGGTCGGATTTTTGTGCTTAATCTGATTCTGTATTCAATTCCATCACCCAAGCAAGGTATATCTTGAAAAATCCCTTTTACAGGAGCGGCATCGATTTTGAAAAGGAGTTTTACTTTGCCTGATTATAGATTTCATTATTTGCATGTGCTTTAAGTGATTTGTAGTTCCAAGAGTATATTTATCTGATATAATTTGCTCAAAAATTGTAACATGCAAGTAATGTGTGGGATTGTTTGCAAAGGTTTAATGGCTTATTTCTCTCTTGTGTTTGTTGGTTTTGTAGAACATGCCTCCCAAAACCATGTACATGCGCAACAAGAAGAATAAGAATGCCGACAGCGATGAACGCGACCCTGCTCTGTATCCATGGCTCAGACCGTAAGGCGAACAGATTGTCTTGCTTGATGCCGATTTACCGGAGAATTTCGACACTCACTAGGATCAGACAGATGCTTTCTACTACAACAAGATGTTGAGTGTGGAGATGGAGCCAACTTTAGTGATGTGCACAGACAGTATCTTGGAGCAAGTGAGCAGCATCCTGCTCAAAGCCAAACTCATGACGTTTGCGTTGGAGACGGACGTACTGTATCCAGATTTTTTCCGTCAGTGCCTTGCATCAGCAAAGCTCGAATACGCGAATCCCGCCAAGCCGAAGTTTGCAGAAGCGACTTTCTCCTCTTTGCCAGAAGAAGGAGACACAACATGTCGATGGTGGATTTCTGTAAGACATACAGGTTTCACGAGGAGGACACAGAGATCACATTCCCGAAGTTCAACATCGCAAAAAAATTCTGGCAAACCATCGCCTCAGGACAGTACAAATCCAACTCGGCCAGCCAGTCTCTCATTCGACATCCAGCTGTGCGCATTTGCGCAAGGATCTACAGCCAGATGCTTTTCAACAGAGACTCGGGTAACAAAGTGCCTCTTAACGTGCTGATGATGCTTTATTTTGGCTGTGGTGACTTGGTTGCAGATTCCTATGGAGCACAGGTTCTAGTCGAGCATCAGGTCAACCTCGTAATCCAGTTCGCCTTGACCATCTGTGCGGTGAAAAACAAGGCGCGAAGCGGACAATCCAACAAGGAACACATCGGCACCCTCTTCACCAACATCTTATAGCACTAACAGGTTCCGCTTGAAAATTCCACCTGCATCGACAAGAAGAGGGTGATGGATACAGCTCACCTGATAAGTGCCGGAATCCTCAGGGATGCAAACACCTACTGCTTCAAAGGTGTATACGTGAACACTCAGCACTGTCTCCTTCTGGATCCAGCCATCACGCAGCTAAACTCTGAGAGCGATCTCAAGTTTTCGCAAGGGATCCCGCTCTTATCAGATGTCCCCCACAGCGATGCTCCTGCTCATGATCATGCCAGCACCTCGCAGCAGCCACAGCCTTCTCTGGGAGACGAGAAGATGTCATTCTACACCTCAGCGGACACAGTCCAGTTTGACCTTCCACATATTTCCGACGACCTAGGCGAGGCTGAGTACAGGCGTTGGATGATAGCATCGACGAAGAAGAACAACAGCCTCAAGAGGGTCATGCAGATGCTTACCCGAGGGTGTCATGGCAGCACAGAGACAACAGCCAGGTCTCCGGAGAAGCATCCGAGACGCAAACATCGCACCCGGTCAATTTGGGAGTGAGAGCCCGGATGACACCACCACTCACTGATCTCTAGTAAAACCTCTCTACCATCATTGTATTATTCGCCTTTATCTTTTTACTGTTTTGACAAGATCATTCTCTAACTTGTTAGTATACCAGGGATGGTGTATGATAAGTCCGGGGGAGGGTACTTGTCTGCATGTTATCTTTTGCCTTTTTCCTTTTTCTTATTGATTCACTTAGGTATCTTTCATTTTTTTTCTTTATTGAGTCAGTTTGTCATATGAGTCAAAGTCAAAACTTGTGGGAGCTATGACCAAATATGTGATGAGTTTAGACCATTTGTGAACTTTGACCATCTTTCTAGTGACCATTGCTGCAAAACAAAGAGTGCAAGGACGATCTGGGGCCTTTTCACACTCAGATCTTTTCCTCTTCAGAACATTTTCTACTCTATCGAGGTTTCATCAGAAAGACAGTAAACTCTATCTTATCTGGACTAATTTGGACTTCAAATCTTCTTGTTTCAGGCATTAGGATAAAAAACGACTTACATGATATATTCAGGATTTCTTATCCTTTTGCCACTCTTGCTGATCCTGAATAGCTGGCTCACTTTTAGCTAGTACCCATCCCTGTACTTTAACTCCTTTGAGACCTCTTGCATTCGTGTTATGTCTCTCATATGTGCAGCTATGTGCAAAAGGGTTGGGGAGAACAGGATTGACGCAACCTTTAACTCACTCTTGCTGGAGATCGTGAGTATAGAAGGAGGACAGAGCACATGCTCTATCATCGAGCACTTGCTCTGAGAAAAGTTCAGAAAAAGTCCATGTCTACCGTTTGAGGTACAATGTCTGTAATTTCAAAATTTTCTCGCATTACAGGGACACACATACAATTATGTAGAGCCCCCTTCATCCTTCCCAAATTCTCACCATTTAAAAAAAAATCAAAACAGAAAAAGTTCAAGGATGAAGGGAGGTGCGTTAGTAACTCAAAATTGTGTCCCTTAGCACTCGATGGACCCTATGGAGGGAGGAGCCGAGTTTGGAAACCTGAGTTGTAAGAGCAAAGAGTGATTACGGTCTTCTGAGTTTTTGCGAGTTCCCACCATTGTCCAATCACTCTTTTGAAACAAGGTTTTGGTTTGTTTGAGGACAATAAAGATCCTAGTCCGGGAGAGTTGATAAGTGGAGATTTTGACTCATTCTAACCTGTGTACACTGATCTTTTTAGGAGTATTTGGAGTCTTTTTCAGGTTGTTTCAGGTAACTAGGAGGCTTTAGGTAAGGATTAGAGCAACTGGGCCCATTGGAGCAAAAAGGAGCTGAAGCTGAGCAAAAGAGCCCAATTCATACGTAGATCGATCATCCTTAGTCGGGAGAACCTGCTCCCGACTAACCCCTTTCGTGGAGCACCTTCTCCAACATCCAGAGAAAAATAAGGAAACTGATTTTACCTAGTTCTCAAACGTGCTGGAAGGGAAATAAAAGACTAGAGCTGCCTATTTTGATCCGTACGCTTTTCTTGACATTTTCTATACGTTTTGAGAGTTTTGCTTGTAAGATTTGGGAGAAGAATCACTGCTACACTTGAGAAGAATTCTGAACCCTCTTGATACATATGATTAATTACGAATTTCTTTTCATCCTGTATTTTTGTTCTTTTCGCCATGTCTGAGTAGATCTCTTAGCTAGATTAGGGCGTTCAAAGGATTTCAATGAGTTAGTGATAAAATGCAAATAGAGATTAATTAGAATTGTTTTCACCATAGTTGTTCTTAATTCTTAGGTTGAACTGATCACTCAATCTACGATCTTAGGTTAACTTATTCATCAAAAGTATAATAGGTTGCTAGAACAAACATTTGTCAGCAATTTGTCCTTAGCCAATGACAGTTGATGTTAAGGCAAATTGTGAATATCAAACCCACTTGTTAATGCTTGCCTGCGTATTCTACATTCAACCGATATTTTAGAATATAGGTCCTTACACAAAGTTGTTGATACCACGACAGTGGATCGGTATCCATTCATGTTTGAGTTCGAGAATTGCATTTATTTGTGTCCTGAATAGTCGTTTGATTTCTATCTCTGAAATTCCTGCGAATGGCCTTACTCTAGTGCTTTGTTTCATTGAATTTTAAATCGTTAATTACATTCTCTTGCGTGTTACATTAAAACCCCAACAACCATTTTCGTTTTCAGCTTTTTTTCAACCCTCGTAGAGTCATAGAGTAACACTGGTCCTCTGGATTTCGAATCTTTTGTACTACAATCTCAGGCTGTTCTATTGCAGTAGAAACTAAGAGATAACTTCCAGTGAATCAAACACCAGAAAGTTAACAAAAGTTTTCTGTCATTATTATTCCGCTGAATTCTATTTCGTTTATTTTTGTTTATGTAATTTGTTTAATAACAACCGTTTACACCCAATGTAGTGAGTATAAACAGAGAGTAACTCAATAAGGCATAAAAAATTGGAAACAAAAACCAGAACCAACCCGAATTAACCGATTATTTCGGTACCTATATGGAACCTACCCAAAATACCCAGAACTGATATGTTTCTACCTACCGAACTGAATACCCGAATGTCCATGGCTAATTAAGAGGTCATAAATATACATCAGTTTAATATAAATAAAAAATATCACATCAGAATAATACAAAATAGTTTGTATGAAATATGGTATGTAATTTTATCTAACATAAGATTATATGAAATCGAAAAAACAAATAAAGAGAGAAAACAAATTATCTGAAATTGGCAGGAAATGAGAAGAATTCGATTGATGAGAAAAAATAGCAGAGAGATAAAAAGAGAGGCGGCGTAGAAAGATTGAAGAAAAATACCTTAATGACTTATACGCGGGCCTAAAATTTACAATATATATCCATTGGTTGGTTTTTATTTCAATTTCTTTTGGTTTAGCAACAATATATATCAAATTGCAGCCTTATATATGCTACCTTATTGGTCGTACTCTCTCTTTTATTTTATTAATCTTCTGGAATAAACGGATGTGAGAGAGATGGCTGGGTGCATATGCAACTCGTCGTCATTAATCATGCTCCTTCGACGACTTATCTTTTCAACTTCGTTGTTCTTAACGTGTTAAGTCACCTTCAGATGTATCATTGGTCTAACCAAAGTGTAAATTCTGGCAAAGATACCGGTGGTGGTCTGGTGTTGTTTGCTAGTTTTTTCTCCATCATAACTTCTATAGTTAGTTTAGAGGTAGTTTCCAGTGGTAATCATGGTCGTATGGTGATTTATTGTTACGTTGTATAAATCTTAACGGATTTATCATGGCACTAATACACTAAGGATGGCTTCACAACCAAAAAGATGTGATAAGTTGATTTCAAATAGAAGAAGAATCAAAGTATATAGATTTCAATTTTTAATTTTTAATTTTTAATTATTTATAGTAGTTTTTTTATGAGTTTGGAGCTTAAATTCGCTTATGCTTGATTTGGATTTGATTTCATCATAATTCAGTTGAATTGAAAATCATTAATTTGAGATTAAGTCGTGGAAATCGTTAATTGGTTAAGTGTTGACTGTATCGCCATTTTCAATTGGGGAAGAAAATTGACTGGACTGATCTTGAGCCGATTTTTTTAAAAAATTGAAATTTTATTAATAAAGTTCGACCATTTCAAAAATTTTGAGACTTTTGAGCCGATCTTCAAAAATTAGGTGGCAGTTTTTTTTTAATTCCGTCCTACGCAGTTCTAGATGGATTTAGGCTGTACTAGGCGGTAAAAATTTGGAAAACTGCCTAAAAACACCGTCTAGCATCTAGTTGCGGCGGTCATCTATTGCCTAGCGCCTAATCGGCCATCTAGGCGGCTAGGCGGCCAATTTTTTTGACATAAAAATAAGGAAAGGAAATAAATTATGCAAGTAAATGAAAATGTAACGTTATATATGAATTGACTATATTATGTAAATAAAGGTATACATAAATAAACTAGCAAGTAAATGAACATATTGTAATCTTATATATGTTAATAAAAGTATGTAAATAATGGTTTTGTTAAACTTAGTATTTTATTATTTAATCAAGGTGTGTTGTATTTTGAATCAAAAAATTTTTTTATGAATTATCCAGTATTAATTTATAGAGTTTTTATGTAAATATAATTCATAAATCTACACAATTTTGTTATCTATAACACCCATTGGTCCATTGATTTATATCTGAATCAAAACACGTACAGAAAGTTAGAACACATTCTGAGGTCCTGAATCCACTAACATACAATCGAAAATCTGAAATATATGGATTTTGTTTTTATGATTATTACACCATCAGTATTTGTAAACACAATTTTAGTTCAGTACCCTAACCTGATGATACTAGATCTCTTCATCTCACACTAATGTTTCAAGTGGACATGAGGTTGACCAGGAATCCTACAAAGTTTAAACTTGAACACAATATTACCTTGACCTCCTCTCTCTTTCCAATAATCCTTAACCCAATACAACCCATCATAAAATACACCTTCTTTCCTCTCTGTTTCAATTTCTTCTCTCCACATATCACTCTCACTGGTGTCTTTTCCTTCATGCTATTAGCTAAAGCCTCATTGCCATTAACCAGCTGCTGATCTTTAACTACTTTATAATCCTTGCTCATCATGTAACCCCCTTCTCCGGTGTAAATGATCACATCAGACACGAATCTGTCGTTGTAACCATTATCTTCAGATGATACAATGCTCGTAGCTAGTTTAAAGTTTCTTCTATGCATGTAATCAATCCCTCCCATGATGTCGGGTATGTTTGAGGGTATGTTTCTTCACCTGGGAACACGCTTTTGGGGGGTATGTTTGATTTTCTAGTAATGATCTTGAGATGTTGAAAGATGAATATTTCAACTGATATTTGGTGGTTTTTGTTCTTCTTCAGGTTGTACGAAGCTCGTGGTGCGCTGAAGATAGCTGCTAATTAAGGGTGTTCATGCGACCATAAAAGTTGTTCTTAGGGCTCTAGGAGGTCTATTTCAATGAAAGCAGAGATGATTATCCATTATCATAAGGTTTGTGTATCTGTGTGAGGGAATGACCTTTTTTCTTTTCTCAAGTACTATAATTGCTTTGTGTAAATAGTGTAAAAAGACTTTGATCGCAATTGTATTTTAATTGATTTCATTCTACATTTGTTCTTTAATTGCTTGTGTAAATAGTGCAAAAAGCGTTTGAACAAAGTTTCTTCTCTAGCCCAGAAAAAAATGATTTTAGGTATGAGACAGATGAAGCATAATTAAATTTAAACCGACCAAAAACAGACTTGCAAATATCAATGACATATATAGCCCATGTTAAATTTAACGGATTTAGACTCATATATTACGATTAATGTGTCTCATAATATCTTCTACGGAGGAGACGCGGTCAGATTTAACTATTGTTAAGAGCCTATCCTGATTCAGTAATCTGATAACAGACCCATCATGATCTTGTACTCCGGTAACAGAAGACCACGATGGCATCGATCCCACTATTGCACATCATTGGCATTGATCCCACTATTGCCCACTTATTCACTCTCAAGTCGTAGACATAAACCATTCGGTGATTTGTAAGATTAGTCATCGTCCTCACCACTAAACACTTGCCGTTGTACGCCTCCATGTCCCAGAACAACGTAATACTTTCGTTTACCACCTCGTTCCTGATCTGGCTTGTGAGGATCCATTTAGGATTGGTGTGGATACTTTCAAGGGAAAAAACGTAAATCATCTCCCTGGTTTCCGAGCAAGAGTTTTGTGCCCGGCTCCGGGTGGGGTTTGCTCGGAATGATATACCGTGCTTCCTCGATTCTGGGATTGAAAGCAATGATACTTTCATCGTTTCTCAACGAGTGAAGTGTGCTGTCCAAGTAAACATGTTTCATTTCTGTCAACCAGTGAAGTGTGGTTTGATTGAATAGATCAACTGTGAACTCAATGCATTTTGGTCTTCTCCACTCAGATTGATTCAGGAATCGAAACCTTTTCGTGAGGGGTTTGGTGACGCAGAAACATCCATCAATCAAGAGTAGGAGAAGGCCGGAACAGTAACCGAGGATATGGCACGACCTCTCTAAGACATCGTTGTTTAGGAATAGCCTAGAATCACCCAAAGGGTTGAAGCACACAAACGTGGAGCCACATCTGGAAATGTGAGGCAGACTGGACTTGAACCGGAAAAGATATTCAGATTTGAATTTTGGATCTTCGGATATATGAGATTTCATAAATTTACAGGTGCATTGCATCTTTGCCAAAGATTTGGGAATTAATCTGAAGAGAATGTCATTGAGGACATGCAAAGATAAGATATTAATGGTCGGAGATATTAGATTTTTTTTTGTTTAATCTTTTTGTTGTTGTTATTTGTTACTTGAGTTGTGTGGTTATTGTATCTTATCTTATTATAATGAATGAATTATAACTCAACATGATTGTGACACGTTTCAATATCTAATTCGATAATAGTACTTTTCAAATTATAATTAACAAAGTAAATAAGTTAATGCACTATTAATTAAGGAAATTTTATGCAAATGTAGAAGACAATGGTTAAATGTGGATACCATTGAACATTAAAGAAGTAACTAAACCTAGAGGTGGAGCTAATAGTAAATTTTATTGGGGTCATAATAAACAAATTTGATATATATTACCATAATTTAAAAGTAAATAAGTTTATATATTGCATTAATTAATTAATGAAAGTTCATGCCAAAAAAAAAGGAAATGGTAAAAAAAGAATATTGTTGAAGATTAACCAAAGGCGGAGTTAACAATAATTTTTATATGGGTCATAATAAACAAATTTGATATATATTACCATAATTTGAAAGTTTGAACACAAATTTATTGGGGTCAAACATTAGGTTTAACAAAACATGTCAGTCTATTAAACAGATAGAAAGTATGTTGATAACACTGTATTTGTACCCATTTTCATCATTAATTTTAAATGTTTTTTCAAAGGTTTTAATCAGTTTTAGAAATTTTTATTATGATTTTTATGTATTTTTAGTTTCAAGGCTCTTTTCAGGAAACTTAGGGAAATTGATGGCAAAATGGAAGAAATCCACATTTTTAGCTCAGAGTTAGACCGTCAGAAGTTCAACCTCAAATAAAGACTTGCTCACCGTCTGATCCAGCTCAAATTTGGCGACAATCAAGAGGAGACAACCATCTTTCCATAGCACTTTACATCACGAAGATCCAACGGTGCAATCAAAATATACATGGAGAACAAATTGACCAAATTCATCGGCCCCGGAAGACTCTCACCTGCGGTAAACGTGCATTTTACCTGCCCTGGAAGACTCTCACCCCCGGTGGACCTAATGACGAACCACAAGGCTCAAAATCAAAGCCCAATTCGCCATTTCTCTGCAGAGAAGCCCTAAATAAGACCTGTAAGACCCTATGACCTATAAATACATTTCTTAGCAGTCCTAAACGGGTGTTTGCTCCTTTTGAGCCACCAAACTTTTTTTTTTCTTGGGTTAGGCGATGGAGATGGGGATTCTTCCCCAGATCCATTGTTCTTTCTCCTTTCTATCTAATTAACTTTTCTGTTTCATCTTTTGCATTCTTTCATGGCTTTTATCATCCATTGCATCATATAGATTTGTCCTAGAGAGTCAAGTTGTTTGAAGAAGTTTTCGATAGGCATACATATCGATTAGGATTTCTAAGTTTTTAAACTATATTCTGGATCTCATCTCTTCTATGTTGTTCATATTGCATGAAAGTAGATTCATAACTTATTCTCTCTGCATATGATCGATCAGAGCCACGAGAGTGCTGTATCAAATCATCCATACCTAGCTTCAGAAGAACATAGTCGCTATAGGAGTCGAGAGCTACCTGTAGAGAAGATTTGAGCACACAAATTTAATATTTAATGCATGATCTTATTTCTGGCATGAGAGCGAGAGTTAAATGTCAGATCTGAATGATTATTTGATTAAGATGGCGAGGGTTGGTTAATCATACACATGTCTATTCTAGTTCCATGCAGATCCCAGAAATAGATGAAGATAAATCGCTCGGAAGCTAATTGGAAATGCCACCAAACATCGATTAGAGTTAACCAGAGAAGTCTAAATCGCACCCTATGAGTTTAGAGTCTATAGTTTGAGTCGATATGCTTGAGATATTCTTTTAAAAATTCATCTGCATTGCATTTTATTTCTTGTGAATATTAGATTAGGTTTAGTTTAGGAGTCTTAACCAAAAACCCCAAAAATCTCATGAGTTTATGATTTTGCTTACTTCCCAGTTTGTTGTTTCTCGCAGATTAGACATCTTCCCTCTGGATCGACACTTTAAGTCCTACAACGTACATCTGTGCACTTGCAGACACTAGGGTTTTATAAATTTAAAACTTTCTGAGGACCAATGGGCTTGTTAAAAACAAACCCTAGGCATGTAAGCCCATCAAGTTTTTGGTGCCGTTGCTGGGGACATTTTAGTCGCTGGAGGTCTAAACGTAGGAGGTTGAAGCCGCAGAAGTCTATATATGTTGAGTTTCTGCCAAAACATCATAGGAAGTAAACCAAACTCATAAACACCCTAACTTATTCTTTTTCTGCTTATTTTTTCTTCTGGTTGCCCTAGTTTTTGAATTCTTGAAGCATGGATCATCCGAGAAGAAACCCTAATCCCGAGCGAAGGTTTTGCAACCTGTGTGAAGCTCCCTGTGCATGTGAATCACCATCCAGGCGTGATTCCGATCATCATGTTTGGAACCCTAATTCGAACCATGGAGACTCGTGAACTCCACACCAACCGAGATGAGCCCTATTCGCCACACCTGGTGAACCGTCGACCATCTCACCCTTTACCTCATCAGATTCTGCACCAGAACGCTGAGGCTGATCGATTTAGGCTCCAACTGAATCGATTATGAGTGATGCTGAATCAATACCTTGACTTCCAAGTTGTTACAGAAGCTACTTTGTACAAGAGGAGCGATGATCCCACCAACCATGTGAAGTCGCTGGAAGATCTGCACTCTAAGGATATTTTTGTCCTTAGAGGGAAGATAGAAGCTTTTGAGGAAGAGCAGCCAAGACAGAAGTATGATATCCTTCAAGGGTCCATCGATGCCAAGGCTGCCAAGCTAGAGATCAAGGAAGCAAACGAAATCCCTTCATGGTACAGAGGAAGAACAGATGGTGAGCATCAAGAGATTGAATTTCGCTTAAGTAAGCTTGAGCACAAGAGCAGGGAAACCAATTCTGACATTAAGCATCTCTCTAAGTGCCAAGAAGACACAAACCTTGTGGTGAGGAAGATCTTTGAGAATCATAAGAAGGACTCTCTTGTTCATGGTCAGCAAAAAGATGGAGGATCAACAAATTTTGAAGCTGAGATCCTACAATGGACACCCAGAATAGCCTTGAGGACATCCTGGAAGAGCAAGAAGGAGGAGCAGCTGAGCAGCCTTCGAAACTCCTCACCACGGCCGCGAGAACTTCACCCATGGCGGGAAGACACTTGGCCGCGGGTGCGATACCTTCACCCGCGGGGAATCACCATCCCTCTCTAAGTTTGCATCACCAAGACCCTGAGGATCCTGATGAACATCACTCTCACATCCCATGCATGATGATTACAGAAAGAGAACCAAACGTCATAGATGTGGAGGATGAGTCACCTAAGAGAATCAAAATGCCATACATAGATTCAATCATCAGTTTCGATGCAGCAAAGTTCTATTGTGATTCTTATTCTACATTTGAAGCACCAGATCATCCACAGGAAAGACAAGTTCGAACGCTGCACAACGTTCAAGACAAAGATCAATTTCTTATCTCTTGTGACATTAGAGGTGAAAGATTCTTCAATATTCTTTGTGATTCTGGAGCTTGCATTAACATGATGTCCAAAGTTATTGCTTTGAGACTTGGCATTAAGCACATTTCAAGTACCAGGACAAAGATTAGCTTAACAGATGATTAGAGTGCAATACCAACAGGGATAACCCGAGATATTCCTCTAAGGATTGGAGACTGCATAGCACCTGTCGATCTATACATAGTGAAGACCAAAAATGACTCATATCTAGTTATCCTTGGATGAATTTTCTTAGCAACTGCTGAACAAGGGGTAGAAGCCAACAGCATTGGGCCAGAAGCTGATCAAAAGAGCTTCATGGAGGATAGGGATGAGACCAAAGCACCCCCTGTTGAGCTTAAACCTCTACCAACAGGGCTCAGGTATGCATTCCTTGGCTCTAACTCTTCTTACCCTGTCAACATTAATGATAGGTTGCTAGATCATCCAGAGAAAGCATTGCTGAATGGTTGAGAAAGTATAGGAGAGCCATTGGTTATTCATTAGATGACATAATAGGTATCTCATCCAACCTATGCACACATGGAATTCATCTTGAAGAAGAATCTATGTCATCCATTGAACACCAAAGAAGGATGAATCCTAACTTAAAAGAAGTAGTTAAGAAGGAAATCCTAAAACTTCTTGAGGCAGGGATCAGTTACCCAATCTCTGACTCAAGATGGGTTTCACCAGTCCTTGTGGTGCCCAAAAAGGGTGGGATGACAGTAATTAGAAATATAAAGGATGAGCTGATTGCAACTAGAACCATAACTGGCCATAGAATGTGCATAGACTATAGGAAGTTAAATGCAGCCTCAAGAAAGGATCACTTTCCTTTACCATTCATTGATCAGATGTTAGAGAGGTTAGCTAATGATCCTTAATATTTTTTTCTTGATGGGTACTCTGGGTTCTTTCAGATTCCAATAGACCCCAGAGATCAAGATAAAACAACATTTACATGTCCATATGGTACATATTCATATAGGAGAATGCCCTTCGCTAGTGTAATGCACCAGCCACCTTTCAAAGGTGCATGATGCATATTTACTCTGATCTAATAGAAGAGAAGATTGAGGCATTCATGGATGATTTCTAAGTCTATGGATCCTCCTTCTCTTCATGTTTGTCTAATCTTTCTCAGGTCTTGAGGAGATGTGAGGAAACAAGCCTTGTTCTGAATTGGGAAAAGTGCCATTTCATGGTACCAGAAGGGATAATGCTTGGACACATGGTATCAGAGGCAGGCATTGAGGTGGACAAAGCCAAGGTTGAGGTCGTGGTCAACTTAAAAGCCCCAAACTCAGTCAAAGGAATCAGAAGCTTATTGGGTCATGTTGGGTTCTATAGGAGATTCATCTAAGATTTCTCTAAGATTGCATGGCCATTGACAAGTTTACTGTGTAAAGATGTGGAGTTTCAGTTTGATGCTGAGTGTGAGGAGGCTTTTAAGAAGATCAAGGAAGCTCTCATCAGTGCTCCTATATTCCAAACCCCAGATTGGACTTTTCCTTTTGAGGTAATGACAGATGCATCAGACTATGCTGTGGGAGCTGTTTTGGGGCAAAAGGAAGATAAGAAGCTGCTTGTCATATACTATGCAATCAGAACTTTGAATTCAGCTCAGGAAAAGTATGCTACAACTGAAAAGTAAATGCTTGTGATAGTATTTGTCTTTGATAAATTCAGAAGTTATTTAGTTGGCTCAATGGTGGTGGTCTACACAGACCATGCAGCTCTTAGGTATCTAATGACCAAGAAATATGGCTTTTGAGATGGGTGCTTCTCCTACAAGAGTTTCACATAAAAGTTCAAGATAAGAAGGGCATAGAAAATGGTGCAGCTGATCACCTTTCAAGATTAAGAGTGGGTTCTGAAGTCCCCTTGAATGATTCATTGCCTGAAGAGCAACTCATGGTGATCAAGTCTTATTTGGAGATTGAGCAAGCTAACACCATCAGAGAAAGAGGCTTACCATGGTTTGCTGACATTGTGTGTAGAGCCACCAGAGTTGAATGCTTATCAAAGAAATAAGTTCTTCAAAGATGTGAAAAGGTACTTCTAGGATGAGCCATACTTGTATGAGCTCAGCAAAGATCATTTGTTTAGGAGATGCCTAGCTGAGGAAGAAGTGCAACCGGTTCTACAAGAGTGCCACGGTTCAGCATATGGAGGGCATATAGGGGCTTTCAAGACTGTTGTTTGATAACACCTGATTTTGATCATTTTTATGGATCACTTTCACTATCTTATGCAAGGGTTTTCACTCAGTTTTAAAGGTTTTATAAGTGTTTTCCATGTTTTAGAGTTTTAAAAGGTTTTTCAGGAAACTAGGAGCTTTGGAGTGCATTTTGGAGAAAAAGTACAGTTTTGGATAAATTCAGAGCGTCAGAAGTTTGGCAACAAATGAAGACCTTCTCAGCGTTTGATCATCCCCAAATTTAATGACATTACAGAGGAGATAACCAGCCTTCCAACACACTTGGAATCAAAGCAATCCAACGGCTAGATCTCCAGATACATCAATGCACTAAAGGCCGATTAACACAAGTCCAGTCAAGGACAGAAGCTTTCACCCGCGGCCAGACTTGTTCCCACCGCTGCTCAAGAGGTTTTACCCCCAGTGGACCTATTTCCGAACCTCAGGAGTCCAACTAAGACCCAAGATACTTCCTCCACCCATTTTACAAGCCCTAGACGCCAAGACTTAGAGAAACACTATAAATACTCATTTTTAGGTCTTTTGTAGGAGAGCCTCTTTATTCTCTTTGAGAGAGAACTCATTTGTAGTTTTAGGTTTTATTTTTATGCATCTGTAGAAGCTCTTCATCGCCACTCTGTCTTCAATAAGAGAAATTTTTCTGCAACTTTTGTTTCTTTACTTTTCTTCTTTCTAAGTTATAAACCGATGATGATGTCTATCTCAGCCATGTCTGAGTAGTAAACTAGTTGGGTGAGGGGGAAATCCTAAGGGATCCCATGTTTGAATGAAATCTAGATTTTTAGGAAAAAGGATTTCGATTTTACATGATTCTCCCATTCATCCAAATCTCAAAGTGGTAACCCTGGATTGATCACCCAGAGTCCGAACCTAGGTTAAATCCGAACCACGAGAGTGTTGTATCTGGGTTGCCTGAACTGGATCTTATGGACGTCACCGTCATAGGAGACGAAATCTACCTACATAGGATATGTAAGCCGAGATGGATTCCAATCTGCAATGCATGATCTTGTTCATGCATGAGAGCGAGAGTTACTTGCCATGAATGAGTGATTAGATGATTAGGGTGAAGAGAGTTGGCTAATTTTACAAGTGTCTATCCTAGTTTCAGAGTCATAGAAAATCCTTGCCTAAATTCCTTGTGTTTTAGAACATGAACCCTAAAGATGAACCTTGAACCCAGCGCCATTTTTCTTATTGTTTTCAACCGATTTTTATTTCCAGCTTTTTAATTCTCTGCTTTATTAGATTTAGAGACAAACCAAACCCCCTTTTTATTAGATTAGGTCTATGATTGTTTTTAGCATCAGTTAGAAGTCCTCAACACACAATTCCCTGTGGATTCGATCCCTAAGTTCTACTGCGCTTGCTGTGCACTTGCAGCTTGTCTAGGGTAAAACTTGTGTTGCCTACTGCACCCACACCATTGCTAAGGTTCTTTAATCAGGGTTTTGGTGGCTTTCCATGTTCAAGGATGCACAAAGTGTAGTGTCAAGCTGTGACTCCTGCCAAAGACAGGGCAACATCTCAAGAAGGAATGAAATGCCTCAGAACCCCATCTTAGAAGTTGAGATATTTGATTGTTGGGGCATTGACTTTATGGGGACATTCATCTCTTCTCATGGAAATCAGTACATCTTAGTGGCTGTGGACTATGTGTCAAAATGGGTGGAGGCCATTGCTAGTCCCACAAATGACTCTAAGGTTGTGTGCAAGCTGTTTAAGAGCATCATCTTCCCAAGATTTAGTGTTCCAAGAGTTGTGATCAGTTATGGTGGGACTCACTTATTGAACACGACTTTGGAAGGTTTGCTATGGAAGCATGGGGTTCAGCACAAGATAGCAAATTCATATCATTCCCAAACCAGTGGACAAGTGGAGACCTCCAACAAACAGATAAAAGCAATCCTTGAAAGGACAGTGAATGCATCTAGAAAAGACTGGTCTAAGAAGTTAGATGATGCACTATGGACCTATAGGATAGCTTTCAAAACCCCCATTGGGACATCACCTTTCAATCTGTTGTATGGGAAAAGCTGCCACCTACCTGTTGAGCTGGAGTATAAAGCTCTTTGGACTGTGAAGTTACTGAACTTTGACATCAAGACAGCTCAATAAAAGAGGCTGCTACAGCTTCATGAGCTAGAGGAGATCAGGCTGAATGTTTATGAAAGCTCAAAAATATACAAAGAGAGGAAAAAGACGCTACATGATCAGAAGATTCTCAAGAGGGATTTCAAGGAAGAGGATCTTGTTCTCTTGTTCAACTCAAGGCTAAAGATGTTTCCAGGGAAACTTAAGTCAAGATGGCCAGGGCCTTTCAAGATCTTACAAGTGAGAAGCTATGGAGCCATTGAACTTGAGGAAAAGAATGGTAACAGTTTAGTGGTGATGGACAAAGGCTCAAGCCTTATTTGGCTAGTGAAATCAAAGAGAGAGCTACCATAGTCTATCTTGATGACCCCCCAACCCAGTAATGGGTATGAAAAGTCAAACTTAGTGACATTAAACAAAGTTCTCTTGGGAGACACCCCAAGCTTATCCTTGTACATACTTCTTTTTAATCTTTTTTCTTCTTTCTTTTTATGTTTTTAGGATGTTTTCGATGTGTTTGTTGAGTCTGTTCAGGTCTATAAGTGTTCAGGAGTTGTCCTAAGAAGAAGGAATGGTGCCAAAGGGAAGGAAAAGACATGCTGCACCAAGTTAAATCCGGTCTGGGGCACATTGAGCTCAGCATCAGCCATATGCACCTCGGTGTGGAAAGTTTTTCTTTAGGAAAGTTTAGCACCGGGGACAGCATTGGGCAAATGAACCTCGGTGTAGAATTAACCCCAAAACATGAGGGTTTTACACCGGGAAGCACCTCGGGATGCTTGAGCTTGGTGTGCATATCCTTGAGGTGTATGGGTTTGACACCAGCTTCAGCTCCGGGAAAATCTAAGCCGGTGTAGAAACTCCCCAGACCGTGCTGCACAACACCTGGATCAGCACCTGGAAGATCAAACTCGGTGTAAATCTGGCCTAAAAGCATTCTGACCAACACCGGGGATCACACCGCGTAAAAGCAGCTCGGTGTAGAAATTTTTACCCAAGAAAAAACCAACACCGGGGACAGCACCGGAGATATGATGGCCGGTGTAGAACACAAATTGGGAAGAAGAACTCAGCACCAGGACAAACACCTGGGAGACTCAAGCCGGTATGGAACACACCTGAAACAAAACGCTTAACACCGGGCTTGACATCGGGGTGTGTCTGGTCAAAGTCAACAGAAGACAGTCCTTCCCAGCTGTTTCCCACACCGACATAGAGACAAAGCCTCATTCCCCGAAACCTGGCTTGCTTTCTTTCATTACCTGAACTTCATTCTCTCATAACTTGTTCATTTCAAGTCGGTTTTTCGTGATTCTTTTTGCATTGAGCTCGTTTATCCATCCTCTTTCTGCTCCTGCAAACGTCTCTAGCTGAATTCCACTTAATCCCAAGGTAATCGATCATGAAAAGCATCTCTCTTGTTCTTGAAACGGAACCGATTCTGAACTGAATTTTTCTTGAAGAAATTTTCTTGAAATCGATTAATGCACTGTTAGAGGGACTTAGAACCTTGGGATTTAGGTTGAAAATGAGTTAGGAAGGAACCCCTGTGTTTAATTGCTGTTCTTAAGTTGAGTTTTGCATTTCTTGAGAAACTTGTCTTTGAGCTGTGATTTTTGGTGCAAGAATTGTTTTGGGCTTATCCGATTTTTTTTTATGTGGTAAATTGCTGTGGATTGATTTGGATGTGCTATTCATGCTAAAATTGTTTCCGAAAATTCACAGTGATTTCACCATTTTTAATTTCATAAAATCGCACAAGTGGTATTCCCTTGGTTTAGATGCTCATTTCTTGTGTGAGACTTGTGTTTTCAAGAACAATGGGGAAGATTAGAGGATCTGCTTAAACAGAAAAGGCAAAGAAAGGTGCTGAGAAAGGCAAGCAGATGGTTGTTAGAAAGGGTGAAGCCTCAACCTCCAAGTCCCAAGGAAAAATAACTGAAAGGAATGAGGCAGCTAGCGAAGATGTGAGAGCTGTTCAGGCAGCTGCTAGGAAAGGAAAAAGACAGAGAGCAAGAGGCCAAGGAAAATCAAAGAACCATCTTTTGATGATTTCTTGAGGAAGCTGAGAGAGATAGAGATGGAAGCAACTTGGTTTCCTGATTGTGAACTCCTTGAGAAGCTTGGGATCTTGGAATATGTGAGGACCATTACCCAAGTAGCTGGTCTTGGGAACTTGATTGACATGCCTCACCATGCTTAGAGTGATTCCACAGCCCAATTCCTTGCTTCCTTGCTTGTCACTTTCCACAAAGATGAAGAGCATTGTTCCATAGACTTCAAGATTGGGATGGAGAGATATGAAATGACTTATTGCTGAGATATGTGAAGTCTTTGGGTTTGCCACTGAGAATAGGTCTGATATTGGTGAACCCTCTTCCACTAAAGAAGATGTGGAAGCACTTTGGAAGCTCTCAGCTAATGGATGATATCTTTCTGGATAAGCAAAGCTTCTAACTTGAGGAACCCAGCAATAAGAATGGCTCACAAGGTTGTAGCTCATACTTTCTTTGGAAAGAAAGAGTTTGGTTCAGTTTCTGAGGAAGAGATGAGAATTGTGCAAATGGGGATGAAAGCTTTCTTGTCTTTCTATCTGAGTGGTGCACCATTCATTGGAGATGAGGTCAAGCCTTCTATGGCAGCACTTTTAATGAAGCATCTTCTACATCTCAAGGAATGGGATTACACCACCAAGAGCAAGAAACCATGCCTGAGCTGTGGAGGTCTTATCACTCCTCTCTTGATTGCTAAAGGAGCACCTCTGCTTGGTGAGAAGAAGCACTTTAAGTTGATGGATGCAGCACATTTGGTGAAAACAACTTTCATTGAGGGATCTGTGGAAGGAGGCTTGTTTGCTTATAATCTCACTTTCTATGACAGAGATGTGAGGATCTTGCTGCCCAATCCCTCCATCACCTCAATTTCTGACCATAGGAACATTGGTTTTCACATCACCAAGGACCTCCACTACAACCCAACTATTCATCCTCCCATCATCAGCATCAAGAGGAAAGTGAGCAAGGGAAAGAAAGAAATAAGTGATGATAAAGAAGCTCAAGAGGATGAGCCAGTGATCCCTGATCCAAAGTATGGTAGTGAAAGGTAATTCTTCACTCTATATAATGGAAGAATGCCTGAACCCATTGCCCAAGCTCATCACCATACTAATCAGCTTCAAGGGTGGAACAAGTGGCAAAGACCAAGGAGCTTAGCAGCAAGGGAGAGAAAGGAGAAAGTTCCCAGCCCATAAATATTGAACCACTGCAAGCTAGAGAAGGTGTAGGAGAGAGTTCTGAGCAAGAGAGCCAACTGGTGGTGTACAGCGATCATAGTTCACCTGATGAGGAGATGAGGGCACGGCGTGATGCAATGAAATCACCATCAGATCATTCCTGCAATCCATCCTACTCCCTGGGGCCTCCAACCCCACCTCCAAGTCCTTGAGAGGTAACAACTCCAACTTGTACATAGCATTTTGCATTTTATTTCTGTATATTGCATTTTGAGCTTGATCTACACTCTTTTCTTATGCTTTTATAACACAAGGGACTGTGTTATTTAAGTATGGGGGAGGAGTTTAGTATTGCTAACCATGTTTGTTCTTGATCTTATTTTCCTTTTCATTTTGAGTCTGCATCTAAGTGCATATAAAAAACCAAAAAAAAATTGAAAATCAGAATATTTTTCACAAAAAAAAAATGTTCATTTAGTTGCATTCACATTTTTAGGATTGAGTCTAGTTTCATAATCATGTAGGTTGCATTATTGCATGGGAGTGAGGATAGGTTTTTCCTTGAGAGAATATCACTTTAAGAATTCAGTTCATTGCCCTAGTTTCTAGTTTGATGCATGCAAACAAGAAAGAAATCAAGATTGATCCATACTCGGAACTTGTCAAGCTTTGAATAGTTCCAGCCTTATCTAAGTGAGAACCATAATTTGACAATCTAATTAGCATGTTTGTGCATGTCATTGTGAACTCATGAGTACCTTAAAATATTTGAGCTTTCTTATTATGCCTTTTTACTACTCTTTGCTAGCTCAAATAGCTGCTCTGTCATCTTGAGACAGTTCCCTGCCTTGAACCAAACCTTTCTTTGAAGCCAATAACCCTTACTGTGTGCGTTTGTGTGAGGCCTTGTTCTAGTAGACTCGGTAAATGGTGTTGGGTTTAGAGCGACAGAGAAAGAGCCGCATGTAGATACTAGTCCAACATCAAGGACTAGTCCAGGATTAGGCGAGTGTGTGAGAGTTTGTTTGAGCTTGTGAGCTGAAAGAAAAATTTTGAGTGGTAAAAATGAGAGGAAAGTGATGCTATGTAGGGGAATGTGTTCTCAAGTGTTCTAAAAAGAAATGGAGAGTGAGAAATGAAAAGAAAGCTATGTGTTGAAGTGAAAAGTCTCTTAAAAAGAAAAGAAAAAAATGAAAAAGAGAGAGAGTAGAATAAGAAAAGAGCTAAGTGTTTGAAAGAATAAAATCTCTCCAAGTGTTTGAAAAGAAAAGAGATCATTCCCCTTGAGTTGAAATGAAAAAGAGTGATGAGAGCTGGTGAAGAGAAGAGAAGCTTGATGGGTTTAGAATAAGGAGTGAAAGCATCTTTTGGGTATGGGTAGATGTGGTTCTGACTCTGTATGCGCCCATTGCTTTTTACGCTTAGCCTTTTATTGAGTCTGCTATTCATTGAGAGATCCTTTTGCTTGGAGTAACCAGTGACTTGTTGAGATCATTTTAGTCTCAAAACCCAGTCCCAAGACAAATGAGTTCACATGATTCGCATGAGCATGATCCACTTTGCACTTTAATGAATGTCAAAAGGTTGGAACTAGAGCTGCTTGTAAAAGCTGATGCTGAGGCTTGATTCACTTTATGATAAGTATGGCAAACGTTTTATGAGTAATCTTGTTTGCACTGCATCTTAGAATTAGCAACTAGGACAATGAACTTTGAATTTTTTAAGTGATCCACTCTCTTATTATGGAATATGAACTCCCAAGCATTCAACCTCTCTCTTTATTTATTCTTTTTGCTTGAGTACAAGCAAGGGACAAGTGTGGGGGAGTTGATATGTTCATAAAATGCATCATTTAGCTTGCATATTTCATTCCAAATCATGTCATATTTCATGCATTTTAGGTCTTTAGGCATTGTTTTAGACTTAGGAGTTTGCATTAGGTCCAAGTGAGTCTTTGCATGGTTTGGAGTCTTAAACAGGTACTTTGGAGGGAGTAGAAAAGGTGAAACCAAGTGATGAGATGGAGTTTGGAGGATCAGAAATGGTGGAAATGGTGTTTTGGTTCCATCGGCAAAGCCATGTGCCGCAGGCTACATTTTCTCGGCTAAAACGCTTACCAGGTGGAGTTTTTATCGGCCAAATGCTGTACCAGACCAGGAGTTATCGGCTAAATCTTTATGCCGAGAGGGATGAGTTTTTTTTTTGGCTAAAAGGTTTACCGCGATAACGATTTATCGGCTAAAACCTATTGTGCCCATACGTCTCAAAGATCACATGTTCGGGGAGTCTTAACGTCCGATTCATCTTCCGGGGGCATCATTAAAGTTAGAATTAGTGGATTCGGACCAGTGAGCTGAGACTTATAGCCATCAGAAGACATACCTGTCTTGCTTGCATACCAGACCGATCTGATGTGCTTAAGAGACGACGAAGGACGAAGCCCTTTTTCACCGATTCAGTTTCCGGAGCCTTCAACAAGATTCAAGAGCTTTGAGTCCTATTTCCAGAACGCTTGAGATCACACAATTTGGAGCTCTGAGCTGGGAGATAATGTTTCCGGGGTTGAACACGGGTTCTGAGGCCTTTTTCCAGGGCATTCTGGTGCACTTCAAAGATCGACCGTCCGAGAGACCTTCCTTTCCCTAATGCAGATGGTTCCTTCATCAAAGTAGAAGCTGAGTGAGCTTTCTTTCACCTGGAGCTGGAAGATTGGGATTATGAATACTGAGCAGAAAGTTACAGTGGTTTAAGTTTTGAGAGTTCATTGGCACCAAGATGAACACCGGGAATATTGACCTCTGTGTTGAACACACTTTGAGGATCTTGTTACATTGAACCTGACACCGAGGTCCACACCGAGATGCTCCAGCCCAGAGTAGTCTGAGCCTTGCACCAATCATCTTCACTGCCCACACCGATCAACCCCATTCCGATGCTTTACCCGGTGTAACCTTCACTCGTTTTCTACACCTGGGGCAACACTGGCCAAAAGCATCCAGGTGGAATCTTCGGCAGAAAGAACAATTTCCCACACCGAGCAGCTTTATCTAGGTCTGCTCTCTGGTGTGAATCCCACAGAAGTTCGGCTCATTTTACACCGGCTTCTACACCGGCTAGATGCATCCCGGTGCTAGCCCCATCGTCCAAGTTTTCTCCACAACACCGAGATCAACACTGGCCATTTGCATCCCGGTGTCAGCTCACACACCCAAGACAAGCTTCAGGACATTTTACACCGGCCAGAACATCGGACAAATGCATCTCGGTGTAGGTGCTTCAGCGTTTTTAAGATTTTTCTTTCGGGGTTAACACCCGGTTTGTCCCGGGTTGACCCAGAGGTTAGTAGACTAGTATAAATACTTTTTAGAGTTTTACCCTTAGGATTATCTCATTTTCCCTTCAGCTTTTTGCCTCTTTTGTGAAATAACACACTTTGAGAGAGATATCTCCAGTTTATTCTTGAATCAAGAGAGTTTAAGAGCTTTAATCACCATTTCATCATCATCTGTCCATCTTCTATCATTTCTCATCAACTAATCATGCTTGTCTATCCATCTTGCAAATGATCAAGGGAGATAATCATGATTAGTGAGTAGCCACCTCAATAGAGTTCTAGATATGTAGGTTAGAGTGCTCTTGTCCACAATGTAGACATGATTGTGTGGATATGTTTTCTTTGATAGATTCGATATATATATACATATTATATTATCCATAACCTATCCACATAATCATGTCCAAATTATGGACAATATAAAATGTATATCAACGTCAAATAAGTGAATGAAAACATATCCACGTAATCGTGTCTATGTTATATGTCTATCATGCATCATCCACATCGTATTTTGTGTATGGATATCTAAGTAGATTTCTGATTTTTTTTGAATTTTTTATAAAGGTTATTTGAAAAGTTTATTGTTTGATAAATAAAGTATAGCATAATGGATCTTAAAACAATGACAAAATAAAATTAGAAATCATTCTAACAAAAAAAATTGTTTTAAATCTTTCATAATACAGAAAAATACAAAACAAAACAAAAGGGGGAAAATAATTATTATTTTTAAAATATGTGTTTAATCTGGTATCCACAAGTTGATATCCACCGTTTTTGTGAACACGAGGGACAATTTCAGAATGAAAAATAGAAAAATCACCTAATAGCTAGAAGTGCCTTATAGTGTAATACTAGGTGGCTGGCCCGCGCCCTGCGCGGGCTGATGCTCTTCAAAAGTTTTTTTAGTTTTGAATATAATACCTAAACAGTTTTTTGTGTTTTAAATTTAATATTCGATCCATATTTCGAAAGTTTGTTGAGTTAAAAATATAATATTCAAACCATAATTGGAAGCGTATAATTTGATTTGTATAATGTTTAATATATATACTTAAAAAAGCATATTATAACAACTGATCATTTACTAATTTTTTAATTCAAACAAACAGAGCTATTCAAAACGTTATCATAGTGAACACTAATTCATAATATAAGAAGATCCAAAAGATAAATCAGTTAAATATAACATAATATAAAAGATAAAACAGTTTAAAAATACCAATGACCACCAAAATATTATAACTAATATCCAATGTAATCTAAACATACTTTTAGTAGCAAACAAAACAATCTATTCAAACCAACCGCGAATTTCTATAAATGTTTTCAAACACGTCTTTGTAAACAACATTCATTGTCTTCTTTTGTGTTTTGCCATTCTTATCTGTAATAAGAATCTTCAACCCTTGGCGTGATGTAAATCTAGAGACGGCGACATAAAGTTGACCATGCGAGAACACCTTTGGCAAATATAATTCTACCTTTTGTAGAGTCTGACCCTGACTTTTGTTTATAGTCATAGCAAAAGCTATGGTAATAGGAAACTGCCTCCGGCGCATTCTAAAAGGAAACCTTGCTTCTGGTGGTGACACAAACATTCTAGGTATGATAACCTTTTTTCCTATTTTCTTCCCGGTTAAATGGCTTGCCTCGATTAAATGCCTAGCTAACCGAGTAATAAGCAACCTCGTACCATTAGACAAACCACCCTTAGGATCAATATTTCTAAGCAACATTATTGGAGCTCCTATCTTTAACTTGAGAGAATGATTTGGCAGCCCTGATACCTTTATACTATTAAGATACTCCTGTGTATAGACGACTTCGTCTATTTTGCTTGTGTCTGAAGTATCAATGCTATCGGCACTAAGGTATTCATGTTCCTCACCTAATAAAAACAATTCAAACTATGTTAGTACTGTTATATTTTAATTATAATATAAATACGAATTAAAAGGAATTGTGATAAATCATATAACGAAGACCTTTGAGTTCTGATAGCATGAATTCATTGATAACGTCGACATCCTGATTCCATGGACTGAGTATTGCCCTTTCCTGAAAAAAAAACTGGTTCATGAGTGGTTGTGTAAGATTGACCATAAATCTCCGAGACTATTCTCTTAACAGGATCACCTTCTCCGCTTATCAGCAAATCCGCTGGAATTTCTAATTCATCTTCCATGGTATCATGAATATTTAGTTTTCCATCACCAACATCCAAGATCCACTTGGCGAATTCTTCAATTTCTTGATTATTAAAATCATTATCGCCACGAAACAGTCTCATATTTGTCTTTAGCTGCAGAACTTTGCAATCAGACCAAATATGAGAAGAATTCACAGTTGCCAATATAGTCTCTGAGCTATTGCCTCCGACAATAACAGGGAGTATTTGTCGACAGTCACCACCCAAAACAACGACCTTTCCACCAAAGACCTTATCACACTTTAGTATATCACGCATAGTCCGATCCAATGTCTCAAAACAATGCTTGCTCATCATCGGAGCCTCATCCCATATAATAAGATTGGCTGCTTCAATCAGCTCTGCTTGGTGTGATCCAGAACTCACATTACAGAATGTATACTCGTTCACAACTATGGGTATTCCAAACCGAGAATGCGCTGTTCTTCCTCCCTCTAATAACAATGCTGCAATGCCACTTGATGCAACATTGAGAACTATTTTTCCTTGAGAACGAAGAGCAGCGCCTAAAAGCCTCCATAGGTACGTTTTACCTGTCCCACCATATCTATAAACAAAAAACATTCCACCGATACCTCTTGTAACTGCATCCATTATCTCATTGTAGATATCCTTCTGTTCATTGGTTATTGTTGAAAACAACTTGACATGATCGTTTGCAAGTTTTGCACGATCGTATGATTTCTCATCCCGGATTAGATGATTTGATTTCTTATACTTTCCAATATCATCAGGGACAGGCATCTCTCCTTTATAGTCGGATAATGAATGACCGTTTCTGCTTTTGATTACTGGACTCACATTCAAATTGGGAAGAAGAACTCAGCACCAGGACAAACACCTGGGAGACTCAAGCTGGTATGGAACACACCTGAAACAAAACGCTTAACACCGGGCTTGACATCGGGGTGTGTCTGGTCAAAGTCAACAGAAGACAGTCCTTCCCAGCTGTTTCCCACACCGACATAGAGACAAAGCCTCATTCCCCGAAACCTGGCTTGCTTTCTTTCATTACCTGAACTTCATTCTCTCATAACTTGTTCATTTCAAGTCGGTTTTTCGTGATTCTTTTTGCATTGAGCTCGTTTATCCATCCTCTTTCTGCTCCTGCAAACGTCACTAGCTGAATTCCACTTAATCCCAAGGTAATCGATCATGAAAAGCATCTCTCTTGTTCTTGAAACGGAACCGATTATGAACTGAATTTTTCTTGAAGAAATTTTCTTGAAATCGATTAATGCACTGTTAGAGGGACTTAGAACCTTGGGATTTAGGTTGAAAATGAGTTAGGAAGGAACCCCTGTGTTTAATTGCTGTTCTTAAGTTGAGTTTTGCATTTCTTGAGAAACTTGTCTTTGAGCTGTGATTTTTGGTGCAAGAATTGTTTTGGGCTTATCCGATTTTTTTTATGTGGTAAATTGCTGTGGATTGATTTGGATGTGCTATTCATGCTAAAATTGTTTCCGAAAATTCACAGTGATTTCACCATTTTTAATTTCATAAAATCGCACAAGTGGTATTCCCTTGGTTTAGATGCTCATTTCTTGTGTGAGACTTGTGTTTTCAAGAACAATGGGGAAGATTAGAGGATCTGCTTAAACAGAAAAGGCAAAGAAAGGTGCTGAGAAAGGCAAGCAGATGGTTGTTAGAAAGGGTGAAGCCTCAACCTCCAAGTCCCAAGGAAAAATAACTGAAAGGAATGAGGCAGCTAGCGAAGATGTGAGAGCTGTTCAGGCAGCTGCTAGGAAAGGAAAAAGACAGAGAGCAAGAGGCCAAGGAAAATCAAAGAACCATCTTTTGATGATTTCTTGAGGAAGCTGAGAGAGATAGAGATGGAGCCAACTTGGTTTCCTGATTGTGAACTCCCTGAGAAGCTTGGGATCTTGGAAGATGTGAGGACCATTACCCAAGTAGCTGGTCTTGGTAACTTGATTGACATGCCTCACCATGCTTAGAGTGATTCCACAGCCCAATTCCTTGCTTCCTTGCTTGTCACTTTCCACAAAGATGAAGAGCATTGTTCCATAGACTTCAAGATTGGGATGGAGAGATATGAAATGACTTTTGCTGAGATATGTGAAGTCTTTGGGTTTGCCACTGAGAATAGGTCTGATATTGGTGAACCCTCTTCCACTAAAGAAGATGTGGAAGCACTTTGGAAGCTCTCAGCTAATGGATGATATCTTTAAGCAAAGCTTCGAACTTGAGGAACCCAGCAATAAGAATGGCTCACAAGGTTGTAGCTCATACTTTCTTTGGAAAGAAAGAGTTTGGTTCAGTTTCTGAGGAAGAGATGAGAATTGTGCAAATAGGGATGAAAGCTTTCTTGCCTTTCTATCTGAGTGGTGCACCATTCATTGGAGATGAGGTCAAGCCTTCTATGGCAGCACTTTTAATGAAGCATCTTCTACATCTCAAGGAATGGGATTACACCACCAAGAGCAAGAAACCATGCCTGAGCTGTGGAGGTCTTATCACTCCTCTCTTGGTTGCTAAAGGAGCACCTCTGCTTGGTGAGAAGAAGCACTTTAAGTTGATGGATGCAGCACATTTGGTGAAAACAACTTTCATTGAGGGATCTGTGGAAGGAGGCTTGTTTGCTTATAATCTCACTTTCTATGACAGAGATGTGTGGATCTTGCTGCCCAATCCCTCCATCACCTCAATTTCTGACCATAGGAACATTGGTTTTCACATCACCAAGGACCTCCACTACAACCCAACTATTCATCCTCCCATCATCAGCATCAAGAGGAAAGTCACTACAAGAAAGAGGGGCTTTTCCGTCGAATTATTTACGACGATTTGTAGTCGTCGTAAATTTACGACGACATTACGTCGTATTTACGACGATCAAAAATTTCGTCGTAAATTCGACGTAAAAAATAACCCTCGTAAAATCGTCGTAATGTTACGACGATTTTACGACGAATAAAGAACGAATTTTATTTCGTCGTAATCTTGTCGTAAAATTTACATCGATAATACGACGAATTGTCCTCTATCTAGTAATTGACGTAAAATCGATGTAAATGTTATGTAAATTTTATTTCGACGTAAATTTGATGTAAATATGCAATGGTAATATGTTGGTAACCAAACAAAAAATTCTATATATACCCTTTCTTCTCTCATTATTCCATCATCCCAAAAAAACATATAAAGACACAAATTTTTTGAGTCTTTGAATGTTTAAGTAAAATTTTTGGTAGTTGAAATTTCTATCAAATTTCAGAAACAAAAAGTCAAATATTTGTTTTTGAAATGTCTATATACGATCTACGAAAGTGGATGTATACGCCCAAAAATGGTGATGGGTCGTTGACTGAAGACTTCAAAAACGGATTGGAAATATTCATGTACCAAGCCGGCCTTCTGGAAACTGTAATTGAAAGCGGCAAAATGTATTGTCCTTGTGTGAAATGCAAAAATAGGAAACATATTCTTATTGACACTGTCTGGCAGCATTTATTGAATAGAGGGTTCATGCCCCAATACTTTATTTGGTATCAGCATGGAGAGGGATATGGTCAAAGTAGTGGTCAGATGGCTGCACGGAGTAGTAGTAATCATCAAGAACATGTGGATTTTGAAGCGTCCAATGATTATCAAAGTAGTCAAGTTCAGGGTGAAGATCATGATAGGATGCATGAAATGATTACTGATGCATTTCATGAAACACATGCTGATACTGTTGAGGAGCCCAATGCAGATGCGAAACGCTTTTATGATATGTTAAACGCAGCAAAACAGCCTCTGTACGAGGGATGTAGGGAAGGTTTATCAAAATTATCATTGGCAGCTCGGATGATGACAATAAAAACAGATCACAATCTATCTGAAGTTTGCATGAACGATTGGGCAGATCTTATTAAAGAGTATTTGCCAGATGATAATTTGGCTGCTGAAACGTATTATGAAATTCAGAAGCTGGTTTTTAGTCTTGGATTGCCTTCTGAGATGATTGATGTTTGTGTTGATAATTGTATGCTTTTTTGGAGAGATGATGAGAAGCTTGAAGAATGTCGTTTTTGCCAAAAGCCAAGATATAGACCGCAAATTGCTGGGCGTAAGAAGATTCCTTACCAACGAATGTGGTATCTTCCTATCACTGATAGGTTAAAAAGACTATATCAATCCGAACGGACAGCTGCGTCGATGAGATGGCATGCAGAACATTCACAAACAGATGGCAAAATGACTCACCCGTCTGACGGGAAATCTTGGAAACATTTTAACACCGTACATCCAGACTTTGCTAGGTCTAAGCGAAATGTTTATCTTGGTCTTTGCACTGACGGGTTTAGTCCATTTGGTATGTCTGGTAGGCAATATTCATTATGGCCTGTGATTCTTACGCCATATAACCTTCCTCCAGATATGTGCATGGAAAGAGAGTTTTTGTTTCTAAGTATATTAGTCCCTGGTCCAAATCACCCGAAGCGGGCCCTTGATGTTTTTTTGCAACCACTCATACATGAGTTAAACCAGTTGTGGCATGTTGGAGTACGAACATATGACTGTTCGAGTGGTAAAAATTTTACGATGCGAGCGGTGCTTATGTGGACAATAAGCGATTTCCCGGCATACGGAATGCTATCAGGTTGGACAACGCATGGGAGGTTATCATGTCCTTATTGTCTTCATAGGACTGATGCATTTCAGCTTAAACATGGTAGGAAAACCTGTTGGTTTGATTGCCACCGTCGGTTTTTACCACCAAACCATCAATATAGAAGAAATAGGCGTTTGTTTATAAAGAACAAATTGGTTCGTCTCCCTCCACCAGTGTACCTAACTGGAGTAGAGCTTGAAGCGCAAATAGATCATTGGGGTGGACTTGAAACGGTCCCCCTTGGAGGAAATTGGCACACTCCTGCGAATATGCCTGACGGATATGGGGTTCATCATAATTGGCACAAGAAAAGTATATTTTGGGATCTGCCTTACTGGAAAGATCATTTGCTTAGACATAATCTTGATGTTATGCACATTGAGAAGAATTTTTTCGATAACATCATGAATACTGTTTTGAACGTCCAAGGAAGAACCAAAGACAGCGTTAAATCACGGATGGACTTACCCGATATATGTTACAGAATTGAGTTGCATATGGTGAGTAATGGGAAAGCACCTGTTCCTGTATTTCGGTTGGGTGCTGAACAAAAAACAGCATTGTTTAATTGGGTATCATCAGCCGTGAAATTTCCTGATGGATATGTATCTAATCTGGCTAAATCTGTGGATAAAGGACAAAAGTTTTCAGGGATGAAAAGTCATGATTGTCATGTGTTTATGCAACGGTTACTTCCTTTTGCGTTTGCTGAACTCCTACCGGGACATGTCCATGAGGCACTAGGAGGCATTGGAGCTTTCTTCCGTGATCTAAGTACAAGGACATTATCAGAAGATGTAGTTGCACAACTGTCTACAAATATTCCAATATTGTTGTGCAATTTGGAGAAAATATTCCCACCTGCTTTCTTCGATGTTATGGAACATTTACCTATACACCTCCCTCATGAAGCAGAGTTGGGAGGACCTGTTCAGTTTAGGTGGATGTATCCGTTTGAACGATTTATGAAGCATTTGAAGGGTAAGGCCAAAAACTTAGCAAAAGTTGAAGGGTCTATCGTGGCGGGAAGTCTGACAGAAGAGACTTCTCATTTCACGTCTTATTACTTTGCTCCAAAGGTTCGTACACGCAAACGGGCTCCAAGACGTTATGGCGATGGGGGTGTAGGACAAAGTTACGCAGTAGAAGGTGTGCCTGATATATTCTCACCAATTGGACGTCTAAGTGGGAAACTAAAAGAAACTTGTTGGTCAAACGAACAAGACTACCACAGCGCACATACATATATACTTCTGAATTGCGAGGAATTGGCACCTTACGAGAGGTACATAATTATAACCATGTATGATTAAAATTTGATTGAACATACGAAATGTCCTTAACAATGTTTTAAAATTTCAGCACTTTCGTCAGTCAAGTCCGAGAATGCATTGACGGTGTTTCAGAAGATGAAATTAACAAGCGAAAAGACCAACATTATGCATTGTGGTTAAAAGGTCAAGTCGAGCATGATGACATGACATATGCAGTATGGTTTCATGAGTTGCTCCTAGGTCCTATTTCGAAGATAACTACTGCAGCTATGTATTTCACACGTGGCTATGTTTTTCATACTTATAGTCATGGCACTCAACGGGCAACTACAAACTATGGAGTTTGTGTACGAGGTGAAGTAGACTTTTATGGGATCATCAAAGAGATAATTGAAGTGGAATACCCCGGATTAGTCAGAATGAAAACTGTTCTATTCAAATGTGATTGGTTTGATCCTACGGTAGGTCGTGGAGTGCGAATTAACAAATTTGGAGTGGTAGATGTAAACGCATCTCGGCGATACAATAAGTTCGAGCCATTTATACTTGCATCTCAAGCAGAACAAGTCACCTTTGTTCCATATCCTCGAGTTTGGAATACGGGAATTTCATGGCTGGCGGTTGTCAAAGTTGCTCCAAGGGGTATAATTGATGGTGTAGATCTCCCGCCAATGCAACAAGATGATTGTGTCGACATTACAGAACCGGATGTTGAAGAAAATTTGTTTAAGTGTTGACTTGGACATATGTTGACTATTACGACACAGGTTTAGGAGCCACA
>NW_006256486.1:6106842-6128731 GCF_000478725.1 Eutrema salsugineum
TGTTTAAGTGTTGAGAAACACATATGTTGACTATTACGACGAATTTACGATGATTATTTAGAAATCGTCGTAAATTCGTCGTAATATGCAAACCCTAATCCCTATAGGGTTTAGCTTTCCCAACTTACAGAATGGTTTTTGGGTTCATTTTCCTAAGTAAACTGATGTATTATATAAGAGTATGTAGTATAAGGTTCAGGAACTTGTAGAAGTATGGTTTTTATTACGACAAATTTACGACGAATGGGAGTGATCGTCGTAAATTCGTCGTAATATACCATCGAAAATACGACGAAATGTAATCCCTAAATCTTATAATCAATCTTTTATGGGGTTCAGGGGGATTTTGATGAGGAGAATGAAATGGCTTACCATCTCATAAGGTAAAACAACTTTCTAAACAAAAAAAAAAAAATTCAAAATTTGACATATATGTGTTTATCAAGTAATCTTAAGGTGTTATATACATTTACACAAGATGTATGGATTTATCTTACATCTTACTAAATTCTTCATTAAGTTATGTAAACATGCTAGAAAGTTATACAGACCACATTTATCATGAATAGACATGCTTGTATGTCCTTATGGATGTTTCAACTTTTGAATTTCATCAGTTTTGGTATAATTCGTCGTAAATTCGTCGTAATGTTACGACGAATTTACGACGATTAGTGGATACACAGCCGTCTTAATTTTTTTGATTTATACGAGTCGTCGTAAAATCGTCGTAATTTCCCACCGGACATCAAGGCGACTAGCACGGATCGTCGTAAAATCGTCGTAACATTACGACGATTTTACGACGAATAGCACGTATCGTCGTAAACTCGTCGCAAAGCCCAGATACAGCCACGTGTGTTTGTCTTACTCGCTTTGTTGTACGGTGGGATCTTTGCGACGAATTTACGACGGATTCGTCGTAAATTTCTCATAATATTTACGTCGAATTTACGACGAATATAAATTCTATATATAGGACCTCACCTCTTCCTCATTTCGTCGCTTATCTCTCCTTCCTCTCTCTCTGCTTCCTCCTTCCCACCTCCTCCTTTTGACGAAAAAAAAAGGTAAATAATTTTTTTTAATTACTTAAAATTATAATAATTTTAGATAGTTTAGAAATTCAAACGGTTTAGGTCGGGAATTAGTTTAGGCTCGGAATTTGTTAGATTTAGGATCGTAATTAAAAATTAATTGTAATTAATTTGAAAAATAAATTTTTTTCGGTTTTGCAGACGATGACTCGACGGAGGACGCATTACATCAATTTCATGGCGGACGGACATTCTTCCCGGGCGTCTGCCTCGGGAAACACCGGGACCGATGTCCCTTCATCTTCCGGAGCCTCCCAGGTTCCGAATACCGCGGAGCCGTCTCCACCACCGCCTCCACCACCACCTCCACCGCCGGCTGTCGAACCGGTACCCGCCCCGGCTGCCGAACCGGTACCCGCCCCTCCTCATCCGTATGCCCAGTTTACGGTTGAGGATTTACTAGCCTTACCGGGACGGGGGGGCTTTACGACGTCTGGTTCCCGGAAAAACGGAACCAGGCTCTTATTGGTAAGTAAATTTTTTGTTTTTTATAGTTTTTAAATTAACGCTTTAATTTACTTAAATATTAATGTAATAATTTTTTTTTTTGGTTTCATAGGTTTACTTTGGATAATTGTGTCGGGCGGAGCGTTTCCGACACAATTAAGAGTCATTTCGTGGAGCCGCACATCAATTGGAGCAAGGTGTCGCAAGAGACGTGCGACACCTGGTACAAGTGCTTCGCGGTAATATTTTTAAAATCTTATTTATATCATTTTAAATTGTTTTAAATTTAATTAATCTTACTTTTATATTGTTTATCTAATTTTTTGTTTTCTTTTGCAGCAACGGTGGAACTGGGACATCGGGATCAACGAGACCGTCCGCGAAGCTTTCGAGGAAAAGGCGAAGAAACGCCTAGTCAACACCGTTTCCGATTGGAAGCGGAAATGGGAGACCGACGGCGACGACGCAAAGCCGAGCTCCATGTCCACTTGGTGTTGGAACGGGTTGAAGGCGTATTGGGTGGACCCGCATGCCCAAACCACCGCTGCTAAGTGTTCGGCCGTCCGAAACCGGGTCGATCCGGTGACTGGTGAGAAGTTAGTGACCCCGCACATTTCTGGCCAAATATCTTTTGCGGGAAGACGTCTCATGATGGTAAGTAATTAAATATAAATTATTTCATTATTGTTTTAATTTTATTTATTGCTAGAATTAATTAAATATTTTTGACTAATAATGTTTATTAATTGGTAGGCCGAGGAGAACGGAGGAGAACTACCTCCAATGACGAAGCTCTTCGAGACCACTCACCGGAAGAAGGACGGGAGCTTTGTCGACGCTCGGTCCGAGGAGATCTACAAGTACCGTTGACCGTCGCTGAGCAAGACCAGATTTTCGAAGAGGTATGATATCTATTTCAATTTTTTAAAAATTTATTATATTTATAATTACTTAATAAATAATTAACGTTTTTATTTTCCATTTGTAGGTTGCTCCGAAGAAGAAGGGCCGAACCTTAGGGATGGGCTCTATTAGAGACTGTCCTGCCGCCACGACTTCCGGATTCCGCTCGCAGGATCCGCAGCTTCGCCAGGAGCTTGCTACGGCCAATGCTGAGATCACCAGTCTCAGGCATGAGCAAGTGGCCCAGAAGCAGGAGCTCACCGAGATACATGATCTCTTCGACATCATTGCGGAAGCGGTTCCGCAGTTGGCCACCGCAATCCGAGCGAGGCAACAGCGAGCACGGAGGGTTTTTGAGACCGGTGGTAGTTCCGGTACTGGACCATCGGACCACCAGACGCAGGGCGGTCAGTCTTCGGCTCCGGTCTCAGCAGCGACGGGCGGTCAGACTTCGGCTCCGGTAGTGCAGACGGGAAACGTCGGCCTAGCAGCGACGGGCGGCCAAGACGGAGAGCCTCCTCGTGACGTCGATCTCAACCTCGACGATTACGACATCATTGTATAGATTAGGTTTTTTTGTAAAAAACAATTTGTATAAATTTTTTTTTATTTATAAATTATTTTTGAATTTAAATTGAAATTTAAATTCAAATTTTTTCTATTTTTAATTTTTTGATTATTTTAAAAATTCATTAATTAAATTATAATCGAATTAAATAATTAATTTATAAATCGACGTAAATTCGTCGTAAATTTACGTCGATTTAACGTCGAATATTTAACGACGAATTTACGATGAATAAGTTTACGTCGGCTTTACGTCGAAAATTTACGACGATTTAACATCGACAATTAAAAATTTAGTTTCCCTTAATTAAAATTGTTCGTCTCCTAATCGTAGTTAAATCGATGTAATTTTACATCGATTTTACGTCGTTTTTATGATGGAATTTTTTCGTTGTACATCCGTTAGAAAATTTACGACGCATTTACGACGAATAGTTCCCGACGATTTTACGACGATTTTCCGGAGTTGGTAATTTTACGATGATTTTACGACGATTTCGGTTTTATGACGATTTTTAATTCGTCGTTAATTCGACGTAAATGCTCTTTTACGTCGATTTTACGTCGATATCTGCCGACGTAAAAGCCGATCTTTCTTGTAGTGAGTGAGCAAGGGAAAGAAAGAAATAAGTGATGATAAAGAAGCTCAAGAGGATGAGCCAGTGATCCCTGATCCAAAGTATGGTAGTGAAAGGTAATTCTTCACTCTATATAATGGAAGAATGCCTGAACCCATTGCCCAAGCTCATCACCATACTAATCAGCTTCAAGGGTGGAACAAGTGGCAAAGACCAAGGAGCTTAGCAGCAAGGGAGAGAAAGGAGAAAGTTCCCAGCCCATAAATATTGAACCACTGCAAGCTAGAGAAGTTGTAGGAGAGAGTTCTGAGCAAGAGAGCCAACTGGTGGTGTACAGCGATCATAGTTCACCTGATGAGGAGATGAGGGCACGGCGTGATGCAATGAAATCACCATCAGATCATTCCTGCAATCCATCCTACTCCTTGGGGCCTCCAACCCCACCTCCAAGTCCTTGAGAGGTAACAACTCCAACTTGTACATAGCATTTTGCATTTTATTTCTGTACATATTGCATTTTGAGCTTGATCTACACTCTTTTCTTATGCTTTTATAACACAAGGGACTGTGTTATTTAAGTGTGGGGGAGGAGTTTAGTATTGCTAACCATGTTTGTTCTTGATCTTATTTTCCTTTTCATTTTGAGTCTGCATCTAAGTGCATATAAAAAACAAAACAAAAAATTGAAAATCAGAATATTTTTCACAAAAAAAAACGTTCATTTAGTTGCATTCACATTTTTAGGATTGAGTCTAGTTGCATAATCATGTAGGTTGCATTATTGCATGGGAGTGAGGATAGGTTTTTCCTTGAGAGAATATCACTTTAAGAATTCAGTTCATTGCCCTAGTTTCTAGTTTGATGCATGCAAACAAGAAAGAAATCAAGATTGATCCATACTCGGAACTTGTCAAACATTGAATAGTTCCAGCCTTATCTAAGTGAGAACCATAATTTGACAATCTAATTAGCATGTTTGTGCATGTCATTGTGAAATGATGAGTACCTTAAAATATTTGAGCTTTCTTATTATGCCTTTTTACTACTCTTTGCTAGCTCAAATAGCTGCTCTCTCATTTTGAGACAGTTCCCTGCCTTGAACCAAACCTTTCTTTGAAGCCAATAACCCTTACTGTGTGCATTTGTGTGAGGCCTTGTTCTAGTAGACTTGGTAAATGGTGTTGGGTTTAGAGCGACAGAAACGGGCCGCATGTAGATACTAGTCCAACATCAAGGACTAGTCCAGGATTAGGCGAGTGTGTGAGAGTTTGTTTGAGCTTGTGAGCTGAAAGAAAAATTTTGAGTGGTAAAAATGAGAGGAAAGTGATGCTATGTAGGGGAATGTGTTCTCAAGTGTTCTAAAAAGAAATGGAGAGTGAGAAATGAAAAGAAAGCTATGTGTTGAAGTGAAAAGTCTCTTAAAAAGAAAATAAAAAAATGAAAAAGAGAGAGAGTAGAATAAGAAAAGAGCTAAGTGTTTGAAAGAATAAAATCTCTCCAAGTGTTTGAAAAGAAAAGAGATCATTCCCCTTGAGTTGAAATGAAAAAGAGTGATGAGAGCTGGTGAAGAGAAGAGAAGCTTGATGGGTTTAGAATAAGGAGTGAAAGCATCTTTTGGGTATGGGTAGATGTGGTTCTGACTCTGTATGCGCCCATTGCTTTTTACGCTTAGCCTTTTATTGAGTCTGCTATTCATTGAGAGATCCTTTTGCTTGGAGTAACCAGTGACTTGTTGAGATCATTTTAGTCTCAAAACCCAGTCCCAAGACAAATGAGTTCACATGATTCGCATGAGCATGATCCACTTTGCACTTTAATGAATGTCAAAAGGTTGGAACTAGAGCTGCTTGTAAAAGCTGATGCTGAGGCTTGATTCACTTTATGATAAGTATGGCAAACGTTTTATGAGTAATCTTGTTTGCACTGCATCTTAGAATTAGCAACTAGGACAATGAACTTTGAATTTTTTTAGTGATCCACTCTCTCATTATGGAATATGAACTCCCAAGCATTCAACCTCTCTCTTTATTTATTCTTTTTGCTTGAGTACAAGCAAGGGACAAGTGTGGGGGAGTTGATATGTTCATAAAATGCATCATTTAGCTTGCATATTTCATTCCAAATCATGTCATATTTCATGCATTTTAGGTCTTTAGGCATTGTTTTAGACTTAGGAGTTTGCATTAGGTCCAAGTGAGTCTTTGCATGGTTTGGAGTCTTAAACAGGTACTTTGGAGGGAGTAGAAAAGGTGAAACCAAGTGATGAGATGGAGTTTGGAGGATCAGAAATGGTGGAAATGGTGTTTTGGTTCCATCGGCAAAGCCATGTGCCGCAGGCTACATTTTCTCGGCTAAAACGCTTACCAGGTGGAGTTTTTATCGGCCAAATGCTGTACCAGACCAGGAGTTATCGGCTAAATCTTTATGCCGAGAGGGATGAGTTTTTTTTTTGGCTAAAAGGTTTACCGCAATAACGATTTATCGGCTAAAACCTATTGTGCCCATACGTCTCAAAGATCACATGTCCGGGGAGTCTTAACGTCCGATTCATCTTCCAGGGGCATCATTAAAGTTAGAATTAGTGGATTCGGACCAGTGAGCTGAGACTTATAGCCATCAGAAGACATACCTGTCTTGCTTGCATACCAAACCGATCTGATGTGCTTAAGAGACGACGAAGGACGAAGCCATTTTTCACCGATTCAGTTTTCGGAGCCTTCAACAAGATTCAAGAGCTTTGAGTCCTATTTCCAGAACGCTTGAGATCACACAATTTTGAGCTCTGAGCTGGGAGATAATGTTTCCGAGGTTGAACACGGGTTGTGAGGCCTTTTTCCAGGGCATTCTGGTGCACTTCAAAGATCGACCCTCCGAGAGACCTTCCTTTCCCTAATGCAGATGGTTCCTTCATCAAAGTAGAAGCTGAGTGAGCTTTCTTTCACCTGGAGCTGGAAGATTGGGATTATGAATACTGAGCAGAAAGTTACAGTGGTTTAAGTTTTGAGAGTTCATTGGCACCAAGATGAACACCGGGAATATTGACCTCTGTGTTGAACACACTTTGAGGATCTTGTTACATTGAGCCTGACACCGAGGTCCACACCGAGATGCTCCGGCCCAGGGTAGTCTGAGCCTTGCACCAATCATCTTCACTGCCCACACCGATCAACCCCATTCCGATGCTTTACCCGGTGTAACCTTAACTCGTTTTCTACACCTGGGGCAACACTGGCCAAAAGCATCCAGGTGGAATCTTCGGCAGAAAGAACAATTTCCCTCACCGAGAAGCTTTATCTAGGTCTGCTCTCTGGTGTGAATCCCACAGAAGTTCGGCTCATTTTACACCGGCTTCTACACCGGCTAGATGCATCCTGGTGCTAGCCCCATCGTCCAAGTTTTCTCCACAACACCGAGATCAACACTGGCCATTTGCATCCCGGTGTCAGCTCACACACCCAAGACAAGCTTCAGGACATTTTACACCGGCCAGAACATCGGACAAATGCATCTCGGTGTAGGTGCTTCAGCGTTTTTAAGATTTTTCTTTTGGGGTCAACACCCGGTTTGTCCCGGGTTGACCCGGAGGTTAGTAGACTAGTATTAATACTTTTTAGGGTTTTACCCTTAGGATTATCTCATTTTCCCTTCAGCTTTTTGCCTCTTTTGTGAAATAACACACTTTGAGAGAGATATCTCCAGTTTATTCTTGAATCAAGAGAGTTTAAGAGCTTTAATCACCATTTCATCATCATCTGTCCATCTTCTATCATTTCTCATCAACTAATCATGCTTGTCTATCCATCTTGCAAATGATCAAGGGAGATAATCATGATTAGTGAGTAGCCACCTCAATAGAGTTCTAGATATGTAGGTTAGAGTGCTCTTGTCCACAATGTAGACATGATTGTGTGGATATGTTTTCTTTGATAGATTCGATATAGATATACATATTATATTATCCATAACCTATCCACATAATCATGTCCAAATTATGGACAATATAAAATGTATATCGACGTCAAATAAATGAATGAAAACATATCCACTTAATCGTGTCTATGTTATATGTCTATCATGCATCATCCACATTGTATTTTGTGTATGGATATCTAAGTAGATTTCTGATTTTTTTTGAATTTTTTATAAAGGTTATTTGAAAAGTTTATTGTTTGATATAGTATAATGGATCTTAAAACAATGACAAAATAAAATTAGAATTCATTCTAACAAAAAAAATTGTTTTAAATCTTTCATAATACAGAAAAATACAAAACAAAACAAAAGGGGGAAAATAATTATTATTTTTAAAATCTGTGTTTAATCTGGTATCCATAAGTTGATATCCACCGTTCTTGTGAACACGAGGGACAATTTCGGAATGAAAAATAGAAAAATCACCTAATAGCTAGAAGTGCCTTATAGTATAATACTAGGTGGCTGGCCCGCGCCCTGCGCGGGCTGATGCTCTTCAAAAGTTTTTTTAGTTTTGAATATAATACCTAAACAGTTTTTTGTGTTTTAAATTTAATATTCGATCCATATTTCGAAAGTTTGTTGAGTTAAAAATATAATATTCAAACCATAATTGGAAGCTTGTAATTTGATTTGTATAATGTTTAATATATATACTTAAAAAAGCATATTATAACAACTGATCATTTACTAATTTTTTAATTCAAACAAACAGAGCTATTCAAGACGTTATCATAGTGAACACTAATTCATAATATAAGAAGATCCAAAAGATAAATCAGTTAAATATAACATAATATAAAAGATAAAACAGTTTAAAAATACCAATGACCACCAAAATATTATAACTAATATCCAATGTAATCTAAACATACTTTTAGTAGCAAACAAAACAATCTATTCAAACCAACCGCGAATTTCTATAAATGTTTTCAAACACGTCTTTGTAAACAACATTCATTGTCTTCTTTTGTGCTTTGCCATTCTCATCTGTAATAAGAATCTTCAACCCTTGGCGTGATGTAACTCTAGAGACGGCGACATAAAGTTGACCATGCGAGAACACTGGCTTTGGCAAATATAATCCTACCTTTTGTAGAGTCTGACCCTGACTTTTGTTTATAGTCATAGCAAAAGCTATGGTAATAGGAAACTGCCTCCGGCGCATTCTAAAAGGAAACCTTGCTTCTGGTGGTGACACAAACATTCTAGGTATGATAACCTTTTTTCCTATTTTCTTACCGGTTATATGGCTTGCCTCGATTAAATGCCTAGCTAACCGAGTAATAAGCAACCTCGTACCATTACACAAACCACCGTTAGGATCAATATTTCTAAGCAACATTATTGGAGCTCCTATCTTTAACTTGAGAGAATGATTTGGCAGCCCTGAAACCTTTATACTATTAAGATACTCCTGTGTATAGACGACTTCGTCTATTTTGCTTGTGTCTGAAGTATCAATGCTATCGGCACTTAGGTATTCATGTTCCTCACCTAATAAAAACAATTCAAACTATGTTAGTACTGATATATTTTAATTATAATATAAATACGTATTAAAAGGAATTGTGATAAATCATATAACGAAGACCTTTGAGTTCTGATAGCATGAATTCATTGATAACGTCGACATCCTGATTCCATGGACTGAGTATTGCCCTTTCCTGAAAAAAAAACTGGTTCACGAGTGGTTGTGTAAGATTGACCATAAATCTCCGAGACTATTCTCTTAACAGGATCACCTTCTCCGCTTATCAGCAAATCCGCTGGAATTTCTAATTCATCTTCCATGGTATCATGAATATTTAGTTTTCCATCACCAACATCCAAGATCCACTTGGCGAATTCTTCAATTTCTTGATTATTAAAATCATTATCGCCACGAAACAGTCTCATATTTGTCTTTAGCTGCAGAACTTTGCAATCAGACCAAATATGAGAAGAATTCACAGTTGCCAATATAGTCTCTGAGCTATTGCCTCCGACAATAACAGGGAGTATTTGTCGAAAGTCACCACCCAAAACAACGACCTTTCCACCAAAGACCTTATCACACTTTAGTATATCACGCATAGTCCGATCCAATGTCTCAAAACAATGCTTGCTCATCATCGGAGCCTCATCCCATATAATAAGATCGGCTGCTTCAATCAGCTCTGCTTGGTGTGATCCAGAACTCACATTACAGAATGTATACTCGTTCACAACTATGGGTATTCCAAACCGAGAATGCGCTGTTCTTCCTCCCTCTAATAACAATGCTGCAATGCCACTTGATGCAACATTGAGAACTATTTTTCCTTGAGAACGAAGAGCAGCGCCTAAAAGCCTCCATAGGTACGTTTTACCTGTCCCACCATATCCATAAACAAAAAACATTCCACCGATACCTCTTGTAACTGCATCCATTATCTCATTGTAGATATCCTTCTGTTCATTGGTTATTGTTGAAAATAACTTGACATGATCGTTTGCAAGTTTTGCACGATCGTATGATTTCTCATCCCGGATTAGATGATTTGATTTCTTATACTTTCCAATATCATCAGGGACTGGCATCTCTCCTTTATAGTCGGATAATGAATGACCGTTTCTGCGCATATATTTCTCTATATCTGACAAACCAAGATTCTTATATATGGCTTCAGTCAACACCAAACCTAGATATACAAATAAGTCTGTTAGCAACTAAGATAATGTGAATCTTGTAAAATAGTTTAAAATTTCAAATCCATCTTACCTGGGTCATTCTCTTCACGTCTTTTCTGATATAAGAAATCCTCAGTTAATATTTTCCAAGTAGCATTCCAGTCGTTGATCGGAACTGCTACACTACTCGAAAGAAGCATTATAGCAAAAAGTTTACGAAGAAACTTTCCAGTTCCCCAAAAACTGGCCTCTTTAATTCCTTCGATGTATTCTTTATCATCGTCAAACAAACCAAGCGCAAAGCATGCTTCTCGGAAAGAAGAGTATATAACACCATTAACCTTTTTTAAGTCATCAAAACTCTCAGGGCCCTTGACTATATTGAGAAGAATCCTCAAATGATATGCGTCTTCGGCGGAAGGTGAGACATACACCAGTCTGCCTATGGCAAAACCTTGTTTTCGTATTCTCCATTGCCGCTGCTTTGAGATCCAGACGAATTTTGTTGGGAAATCAGCATATGTTAGCTCATTTGCCAAGGCATGTTCCTTGTTTGCCTCCATCCACGCTAGAAATTGTGACTGACCTACCGATGCCTTGTTTAAGACTTGGTCAACGCTCTCTCCTTCGTGATATATACACATTTGTTTACCAGGCAAATGAAATGAAAGTTGCATTACTGCCGTGGTTCGGTACTGTGTAGGAATCTTTAGAAGCCTCCATGATGATTCATACGGTGAAATGTATCTAAGAATGATCAAATCAAACAGAAATAAATAATCTTGTTTTTTTAAATCATACTTAAGTAATTATTCAAGCGATCTAATCTTAAAAATTAGTTTCGCAAAGTTACCTGCAATTGTAATGTTGCTCAACCTCATCTTGGGATATAACGGGGTTACCGTCTTCATCCTCGATTGCTGCTCTAATGTAATCTGGACCCTTGTTTATATATTTGAATAGGTACTTTATAGACCTGGTTTGGTTGCACCACTCAACGTTAACATGTGCCCGAAAACGCTTTAAGAGATCTGGATTATATGGGACAACATATCGGTTATCACACAAAACACCCCTCTTCAGAATGGTTCTTTGATCCATACGGCGTCTATAGTTGGGGAAGCCAGCATCATCGATTTTAGTAACTGATCCAGTAGGCTTAGGAAAAAATTTTGTACACCTTTTCTCATGCATACAAACATTTTTTGGATTGTCATCACCGCATGGACCATGTATCATCAAGTCTCCAACTATTTCGTACAAAATTGGATCCAAGTCCTTGTCCGGTATCTCTGCTGATATAAATCTATCTATGTCCTCGCCTGTTGGTAGTTTGGATTCGGGTTTCAAGAAAACAACCATGTGGGCATGTGGCAATCCTCTTTTTTGGAATTCAATGGTATACATCGCTGAAATAAAAGTAAAACAATTAGAAAAAGTTAAAAATACATGTAATAAATCGAATTAGTACCTATACGTTAAGTATAAGTTGGCACGATTTATATATTATGACTCTTTATTTATATTTAATCTTTTTGACATACCTGAGTTAACGTGGCCCATAACGTGGTCTTTCGTTAGATAATTCACTAAATTATCAAGCTTCATTTTAAAAATCCTGCAACAAATATCTGGTCGATCCTCGATCTTTAGATCATGTTTTTCCAAAAACCTCGTTATCTCAGGCCATTTTGGATTGCAAGTAATTGTTATGAAAAAAATCCGGGTATCCGTAGTACTTGCATGTTGCCATCGCGTCTAGATAATGTTTCCTCATGAATCTCTTACTTCCCGTGAATGAAGCAGGTATAAGCACCTTTTTTCCTTGTTCAGAAAGATTATTATTGCCACGTTCACCAGATTGTTCAATCTTATCAAAGCTGTCACACCATAGCTTCTTTTGATTATGCCATATATAACGAAGCCTATTTGATTCTACCATCGTATATGTGTCAACCAGAAACTGCTGATACAATCTCCGAGACATCATAATGATTGGGGATTCTCCATGCCTGTCTTGAATGCGAAATGCGAAAAACTTGCGCATTGTCACGGTTGTGCGTTTCCTTCCAGATGTATCAACATAGCCAATATCAATACCCAATCTAAAACCATCTTCACCATACGGAAACAATAACGGATACTGCAAAGGTAAATAAGCCGGATGCAATTCACTTATACGGTATAAACCTCCAGAATTGCTTTGAATAACGATGTCTATTTTTTCTGTTAACATATTGAAATCACCAGGTATCAAAGCCGCCACATCGTTCTCAGTAGGTAAGTTATGCGTTCTACCATCAGTAGTTCGGCCACTTGCAAGAACCAACTTAAAACCTTTAGAATTTTGATTTCCAACAAATCGTTCGCGTGCAGTTCTTAAGGCTTTAACAAGAGGATTATGATCATCTAACATCTTCTTCAGAAGCTCCACGATATCTGCTCTCAGCTTCCTCGAATTGCCAACATCCTTGAACAGTCATTTTTGAAACTATTATTATCTATAAAAATGAAACACAATATTGATATAGATAAATACTAATATTATATTATAATAAAAATCGAAGATTACCCATAAGCATTCATCCTATTTTTAACTTCGTTGATGGTATCATGGATATATAATTGTAGGAAGTTTGGTTGTTTGCCAGGTGCTGGTAACATATCTCCGATCAAATGATAATTTTCACCACACATTTGGAATAGATACAGACCATTACCGTTGTTTATAGTATTATCAACCTTTCCACCAAGTGACGTAAACGAAAACATCATATTGTATGCTCTTATGAATTCACGGAAGTGTTTCCTCGTGTTATCGCGATTATACAATAGCTGTAACAACGTTTTTGGGGGAGCTTTCAATAAAGGTAGCTGAACTTTACCACTTAGACAGCACATTGTGAAAACTGGAGTAGAAGATAGAGAGTGCTTGTTTATACGTTCTCCAAACTACATTAAAGCATGACAATAGTCACACATGTAAGATTGATCACCATCATCATAATAACCTATAATTGATTTTAAAATTTTAAAATATAATAACTTGTATATATACTAAAAAAGGGAATTTGTTTTGATTTGTACCACTTTCCATCAAGCCAAAACTCGCGAATGAATTATATTCAGGATAATTCGGTGGTCTAGGTTTTTTTTGTCCTGGTCGTCGTTTGTTCGAATTACTTGGCGGAACAGCATCTGAATCTTTATCATCGTCCGTGTCCGAATCAGTAGCGACAAAACAAAGAACATCATCGACATCAACGGACTCTGTCAATATATCTATAAATTTACACAATCAGATGAAGTTAGTTACATATATTTTATATAAAACAATATAAAATTGTATTTAATCAACATAACCTTTTGAATTATTTATTGTTGGTAAACCACGCTTCGATCGAATGATATTCAGTCTGTTTTGTCTGGCTATTCTAGCCATACCAACACGTCCAATAGATTCTATATCAATGTATTGATGATAAACTGATTTTGGTAACGTTGGTGCATACGTTTCAGCCCTTGAAACGATTGCTGTATTAAGGATGAAAGGTGTTTCAGCGGCATATCAAAAGTAACAATACATGCATTTTTTTCAAAGAAACAGAAACACTTACGACGATTTGCAACAAGTATCTTAACGACCCTAGGTTTCGTTATTCTCTTTTTCTTCGGCCCCATAGTTTCTGATTAGGTTTTCTTTTTCTTTTTTTGTACGATATTAAAATACATGCATGAGAAACACTATTTAAACATATGTAGAGTTTTCCTATAATTTGTAGGGTTTTCATTTTTTCTTTTTTGAAACAGACCTAATTTAACTTTTTTTTTTTGTCTTTTTTTGTGAGTTTAAGTTTATAAAATATTTAATATTAATACTGTAATCGATATCTTAGATACTTTAACGATTTCATGTGTTAATTTATGAAACTATGATAATATTAAAATATAAAATTGCATATATGCACAAACTGTAATATTCAATTTATATAGAGAGTTAAGTACTTGTTTTGAATTTTTCATTCTTTGAATCAATAATGCATCCTAAAAAAACAAACCATAAATTCGAATATGCATAAATATCAGTACTAAAGTATATGAAAAACCAAATAAAAAAAAACAACATCGAGAATTATAAGAATATCAGTTCGAAGATTTCAAAACGTATGTGTTTGTTCATTGCCGTCTTCCTCTCTTCTTGCTATTACTTTTTTCGTCAACATTAGGCGTTTGAACGGCTGATTCTGAAACTCGTTTTGATACTTGCGATGGTGTCAGTGATGCAACTCTACCTGAGTACCTAAGTTCTAAATCATGTTCGAGGGATCGAATTCCATGATTTTCAAACTTATTCAACATATCTGCATCATCGACAACAATCTCAACTTTATAAGTTTGACGTCTGTTAGTCAGATTCTCCGTTCCTATTCCGATTTTGAAAAGGAGCTTCTTCCCAGCCAAATCAGAAAGAGCTCGTGGAAGCACCAAAGTTTCGTCCTGATCAAAATATAAAAAGACATTACACATAAATAACATAAGATTATATGATAATGTGCACAAAGTATTATAAAATGATATACCTCAGCAACCTCCTCAGCTAAAGTATCTGCTTGAACACGGAGAAATGCGCTGGCGATTTTATCAAACAGTAAGAATCTTATCTCTTCGCCAGACTCGTCGGAAACAACCAACACTAACTTATACCTACGAAAATATGAATATTTGTAAAGCCAAAAATAAAATTTTTTTCTAATAACTACTTTGAATCAATGAACCATTTACCTGGCTATAACATCTGAGACAGCCTCGCCACATTCTCTACAATCAAATAGCAAGGAATCGTCATCGGTAGAATCAGATTCTATTGGATGAGCTGTTTTATCGCAAGTTCTGCATGCAATATAATACCATATAGGATTATATTCGACTCGAACAACTGTCGCAGCAGTAACACATTTCATTTCCTACACTCGAAAAGAATTTGATTTAAATATAAAAAAACAGATCATTCTCAAATATATAAAACAAATAATTATTATGTATAAATTTAAAATAAACTTAATGAACACGTACCGTATCAGCATAAACAATACCCTGAATTGTCTTTCTTTCATTTCTATCAAAGAATTCATCTTTCCATGAAACAGACTTAGTGGATGGTGATTGCACCTTATGTTCATTGGATATCACAAATGTATTGGTTGGCAACCTAACAAAAGACATTCCTTTTAGTATTAATGATAGCTCTAAAAGTATACACAAACAAACAGATTTCATTACTTACAAGGCTCGAAAATCTTCAATTTGTTTAGAATGTGGATCGAGAAATATCTGTGTTGCGTTGAAAGAGTTTGAAATACTGTAAACTCCTACAAGAAATTAGAAGTAAAGTATTTTAAATTTCTAAAAAAGCGTATATGATAAACTTAATTATATCACAACTATTATCAATACAATTAAGTTCAAATATACCTTTCCATTCTGACACTGAAGCAAATCTAACAACACAAACGATCACAGACGCAGTATTTTTCGTCACGTAGTCGATTACTTTCTTTTCGAAATTTCCCCACAGCGTACAAGTCAAGCGATTATCACTATACGTAATCAACAAACTAACTAAATTATATGATCTAACTAAATATTATTTCATAAATTATATCATTATGAACTCACCTGGCATTACGTAGAACAACGTCCAACTTTCTTATTGGTTTTCCTTGAGCGATAACGTCAGAAGTTTCTAGACTAACAACCTGCCCTATGACATCTACATTAATATTTATAAAGAATTAGTACAGATAAGATGTATTATATCACAGTATAACTCGATAAATATAGTAAACAAAATATATCTAGCATACCTATTAAAACACTGTTGTCATAATCCCCATTACTTATAGTTGAAAATTCCTTAATATATCTATAAGGAAGTTCCCTAGGAAAGTCATCACAAGGTGTTATAACAGTAGTCCTGTAGAAACTTATTTTAAAAGATAAAGGACTTGTCCGATATGCAGTAGTGTAATCTTTGAAAGTGAAGTTGCTTAAGAATATAGTACGGCCTTCTGTTAATTCTGAATTAAATTGCTCCACCAAATCTCCATCAACAGTTGCATGAATCCTAGAACCCTGATATAGTCAAAAACTTAATTAATATTTAAGTTATTCATATCATAATTTTACTATATGATGCATGTTCATATATATAGATATAAAACATTAACATTGCCTACCACTTCATCTGCTAATACCATCTCTATGGATGTAACCTTATTTTTACGATATGATTTCCAGAGATTGATTATCTGAACCTTTATCTTGTAACGATCACTCGTTCTATCAATTTCGTCTATCAGAGCAGAGACGATTGTTTTCCGCTTGAGATAAGACTTCACAACTTTCTTAGTGTAAACACTATTATCTATTGACGACTCCATCTTCTTCTTTTTACCGAAAATTCTTGAACCGATTTAATGAGGAAGATTATTCAGTCGTACATAAATATATATATATATATATATATATATATATAGGAATTGATAAAAACCCTAGGTCTTTTGGATCGATGCAAATAAATAGAGTATCGTATCTTTTATTGATTTCTATATATCGAGTTCAATGTTAAGACTTAACATAATTTAAATGTAAATTTTACTTATTCCATTTCTCATATAAGTATATTTGTTATTTTTATCCAAAAATCAGTTGCGTGAAATTATGTATTTAGTAATTTTTACATAAACATAAAATAAACATTATAATGATAATGAAATTAGCATCTTTTGTACAATTTCCTTTTTTTAATAAAATCCTTTTTTTTTATAAATATATTTCGAACTATAACCGTATATTATACTTTTGTAATTTCATTAAAATAATCATAATTTCCATAATTCATAAGTTTTTATTTTTTGTAAATACCACAAAGAAGGAAAAGACACTCGAGTATGATGAGTACAATCATTGGCAATTTTAATATATGTAACAATAGCGATATATATGAATTTCATTGAGAATTTCAACTCGGATATAAATATATATACTGTATACGCATGTTTATGAAAGATACTTTAGCTTAAAATATATATATATATATATATATATATATATAGAACATGTATAGGCAATAATCGAGAAACAATTGATAATAAATAATTCGAAAACAATAATTATAATTATGAAATACTAACTTCACATATAATGAAGATGAAGAATTCGAAGAACACTTTTAAAAACCAAAAACCTTATGAAATGTATCCTAAAATATAAATTTAAAATACGAATAGTGAATATGGGTAATATTGTATCTATCTAATCTCGATGGTGAACATTCTCTAGACGATAGCTTCGACTGCTAATCATCCTGCGGAATAAAAATAAAACAACATGAATAAAAAAGGTTATGTATAATATTATATATACTATACATATGAAGGTATGTACAGGCCATACTTTTGTCTGAATTCTTCGACTTCTTCAACATGTGGGTTCAGTACTACCAATGTTGGTTGAATAGCTGAGATCGTTACCTTTCCTGAAATAGGAAGTAAAATACTAAATTTATACCACGCATATTCAAACATTAATTTATATATGCAACTGACATACCTCCAAGATAATCAATATTTCCCCATCTGATTACACAAACAGCATTTTGGCTATCACAACTACGCCAGTCCTTATAGAACTTTAAAGCTCTTATGCCAGTTAATTTGCAAAAGAGACGAACGTGTCTACATGATTAAAATAATTAGCACAAAATTATATATGCTTGTATTCTTATAATTGTTCACATAGTTAAATTCGAGAAAACATTGAACAGGGAATACAAACCTTAAATCCTCCAAGTAGAAAGTGATAAACTGGTATTCGCTATCAATGCACTTTTCTTCCAGTTGGTCCAAAGTATAACCTTCCCAGGAATGAAACTTGCCAACGTTTATAACACGGCCAATTATTTCTGAAACGAAAAGACAATAGTAAGCTCATTATTGTTTCTTATCCTTAAACAAAATATAAATCATATATCAACATACTTACCAACTAAAAAATCGTCACTGTATGTGCGATTCAAGATTACACGGAACTCGATGAAATCGAAAAAATTCCGTTCGCAATGAAAACTATCACCATCTACGACAGTATGTGAACCCAAAACTATTTTAAAACGACGCGAAGTTGTCCTAAAAACACCATAGACATGAGCAACCTGGAAACGGCGAATCTTAATCCAATTTCCAACAGGAAACTGGTCTTCAAACAAAGCATAGCATGCGGTTGGTACAGTGGCATGTATTTTATCACCCTAGCATATGATATAAATTGTTAAAGTCTAATTATCACAATAGAAATATGTTAAAAAAATTATAAATGTAAATATATAAAACTGGACTATATAGTAAACAAACCAGGTCATCACATAGCACAGCCTCGAGACGCTTTTCAGATGGGTGCAAACTATGAGTCCAAACTCTCAAAACTTTAACATTAATCTCAAACTCACACGGACCATCGGTTAGATGTATGACTTTTATTGGAAACGCTTGAATCTCTTGAGACACGATAGCTGTATTTGAAGAGGAGTCGTTGGAACATTCAACATCATTATCAATTTCAGAATCTGAAGTAAAGAGCCTACGTCGCACGCAAATGCGTTTAGGGGGAGCTTTAACAAAGATACCATCCACAATATTTTGTGATGTTCCATGGAAATCATAGTTAAGATATAGTCTTTTTCCCAATGGACGTTTGGGCTGATGATTAGCAGAACATTCGGTTTTCACTGCCGATGCATCATTCCGAATATCATCAACATCATCACTCATGTATTCTTCATTTTTCTCATCAACATCATCATGACTCTCGTCCTCGTCTCCTTCTTCATCACAACCATCAGACAATTCGTTCGTCTCATCATAGTCATCGTCTTCATTTTTTTCATCGGTTTCCTCACAATCATCACTTTCTTCGTCCTTGTCTTCTTCGTCAATTCCATCACTATCATCACTATCAGTACTATCTTCGTCATCTTCCTCGTCATCATATTCGTCGCCATCGTTATCATCACTGTCTTCGTCTTCCTCTTCGTCATCGCAACCATCATACCAGTCGTCATCATCATCATTGTTATCACTATCCGGTTGGTCACTACCGCTATCATCACCATCATTGCCATCACCTTTGTTATCGGTTACAATGTCGCCATCACCAATGTCGTCAGTTCGATCACCATCAGTTGGATCATCTTTTTGGTAATTTGATTCGTCAGGGTCAGCACCAGTAGGACCTTCGTATATATATATTTATACATTTTTGATATATTAGTCGTCCCTCTATATAGATGTTTAATAAATTATCAACTTGAACACTGTTCTGATCAAGAGACTTACCGTTTTGCTCATGTTCATTACAAACACCAATGCTTCTATTAGCCGAGTCGCTAATGATGTCATGTTCGAATTCATTATCTGGTCCTATATCAAACCAAATTATGAATATATTTGTAACGTCTAACAGAAAAAGATATTACTATAGGAATTTTTTACCAATTTCATTGATTAGATGACAGGGCACATCCCACAAACCCGACTGAACATCTGTGCGATCTCCATGAGCTGATTCAGAATACAATATTCCAAACCCAAACACCTTAGAACCCAATTCGCGTGGCCCACTCCTCTTTCTTAAACCACAAGGTATTTTGGACGTATCTATAAATAATAAGACATATATAATTTATTTATCATTCAATGAGTTTTTATTTATTTTTTTAATATAACACTCATACCGTGAACATGTGGAATATTATACAATCTTGAAGGATGTTTAGGGAGACGATCATAGGATTGATAGAGGCGTAATCTCTTGAATGCCGTTTCAAGTGATGAAGTTCGATCAACAGTATTATGAAGAACTGTAAGATAAGAAAAAATTGAATATAGATTTTTATTCCAAACATCATAAGCAAAAACGAACATGTCTCTTTCCAAGAATTTATATTATAACAAAAGATTAACGACAATCTTTTAATGGCTTAAAAATTAAGATAAATTAAGATAAATTTATTACATAATTAAAAAAAAGAGGATATCACTCCTTTAAATTCAGAACTTAATATAAGAAATACAGAAAGGTAATCTTCCAGTGATTATGCATTCCCCGTTGCAGCCGTCCCAGCATTCTAATCTTCATATTCATCATCCAAAGGGGTAAAATCAACTGAAGTTTCAAGTCTGGAACAATATGACAATATTATAAAATCACAAAATAGATGTCAATAGAATACATATACAGGATATAACATCAAATATGTAATTTACATACCTCATTTTTGCTATTGCCACTTCTGGAGTAGGAGGATCCTCGAAAATATCAGATATGAATCTTTCCGATTCAACAATCCACTCATCTAATTACATATACATATTCAGTACGCATGTGGAAACAATATATTAGTTAAACTTCTGATTAAACGCATGTGGTTACAATAAATTTGTTAATCTTCTGATTAATTGCTGTATTGGATAGATATTAATAGTTAATATTTACATACCTCTCCACATATTGAAAGAGAAAAATCGCGATACAATAATGTGTCTTGAAGACTTATCACGATTTGTCCATAGTTCTTCAAATTTTCTTGCCAAGTTATCCCAAGCAATATATTTCAAGGAATTTCCACTGTATATATTTACACCAACATAGAAGATAATTAACATATTTTAATATATAAAGAAATCCAAGTCTGACATCAGATATTATGAGGACAAGTTGTACTTACTCAAGATCTTCGAGTACAAAACGAATAAGTGGACGTTCTGTGGGTGTATCCGATGTATCAGACATATGAACTCCACTTTGAAGTTTCTGAACAAAAGTGACAATCCCGAGAACATCAACTGCAAAATTAAACAACTAAGTTTTAAAAACTCATTTATAAGTTAATGAGATAAACCAAGATAATAACATGCATATAGGAAACTTACCAAGATATCGGTCAGTTTGAATCGACGCAAGCAAAATATCTATGTATGCACAGAAAGAGTATATTTCTCTGGAAGACTTCGGATCGGTTTTCTCAGTGATTGTATCCTCGTTCAAACGTATATGACAGTTGTTTGATGACTTGCTTGGATGGGGTAATCTGTCGGTAACTGCAAAATTACCAAGAAAATACCACTCTCCTTCGAGCAATACATCCTCGAATTTGTCAATTATTTCAGATGGCATGGTACAGAGGATGCGATTGTCCTACACAGTTTTAGTAAAAAAGAATCAATAAACGATTACATTCCCAAAACATGAACATGGATAAATTTTTAAAAATCTCACAAACTTACAAATTCATCAGTGAGAACTAACTTCCGATGAGGGTAATGAATGTTAGTGAAATCATAATAATTTCGAACAACTTGAACACAAATACGTTGCCCGCCGTTTATCTTCTGAAGTTCAGAAACTCTATTACATGGAGCCATTTTTTTTTTGGTTTGGAGATGAAAAATGAGACAAATGTACGTTTTTTCAATAACGCGGGTTTAATATACTTTAGAAATGACGGTTTTGCTTTTAAAGACGGGTTTTAAATACCTATGCAACGATTCAGGCTTAATATACTTTTGAAACGACGTTTATGCTTTTAAAGACGGGTTTTATATACTTAAAATACGT
>NW_006256486.1:6128813-6181007 GCF_000478725.1 Eutrema salsugineum
TCCTTTGATTGTCCTCAAGCAAAGTGAACAAATGAGAGAAAAATGTTTAATGCATTGGAGTTCATATTACTTAGAGAAAGAGTGTATTACTATATGACTTCAATTCTCATTTGTCTAAATACAATGTTCCAGATAAATAGAATAACCCTAAAACTAATAAGAAACAATGTCTATAAATTATAATAGTAAATATTGAAACATTATAGTATATTACAAAAAAACGAAAACCTGCAAGCTTTAAATTCAGATGATACAGCCTTATTAATTTTAAATATTTCGGATCTTCGTAATAGAAGATCTTGGTAAATCATACTTGAAACCACAATCCTTAATTGTTTTCGGTTCATTAGTCCAAAATCGAATAATTACAAATTTATAAATAAATAAACGTTAGAATAGTTATATAATTTTTGGGTAATAATATTTGAATATTCCTATGTTTTTACAATTTGCTAGTGTAACATGCAAGGGTCTATCAACTGATAGAATATTACTTTTTAATGCAGAATAAAGCAAATCAATCTGTAATAATTTTTGCATGAAATAATTTTGACAGGGGAATCTAATTATTTACAATCTTTGGCAAGTTCAACTGACATAATTATACCGCCTGAAAAATAACACTGTGATATGCACTATTTATAATTTTATGATTATTCGTTCATACAATAATATTTGGATTTATCTGTATGTATTTTTTCTTTCAACGTTGTTTAAAACCACGTAATAACAACGTTGATATCAACATTTCTGGTGATTTCTTTCTTAGTGTTACGCACAAATCTGATCAATGTCATAGCCAACACTGAGATATTATGTAAATTTTTTTTAATAACTAAACACTAAACAAAGCCTAGATTCTAAGCTAAAAAAATGTGTTTAATTATTCTGTTAATAAGAATAATGAAAAACTCTTTTATACGCGTGTTTAAGGATGTAGACTTTAGGTTTTTAAACTAATAATCTTGGTACGTGTGAGTTTAATAATTTTAAATAGTTACTAATAATTTTTCAAAGCGCTAAACCTTACAGATGAGTAAAATGTATAGTTTACAATTATTTCCTAAATGGCTAAATATTGAAATTTTTAAATTATATTATTTGCGTGTAAATATGTGACCATTTTGGGTAAATAGAATTCAGTCAATATTTTTGGCACATAAGTTTACTTTTCTATTTTGTATAACTACCAGTAACTACTAAATTTCTAGATTTTCATATGTACTATTTCTTCATATTTAAAATATGTGATTTATTTAGATTTACATTTTTATGACGATACAAGTTTGTAAGATTTATAAGATAAAATCTTCTAAGGTTACAGAAAATATGATAGAGATATATATGCATCTTTCAAATTAATGTATATCTGGTTTAACTATTAATTATTATGAATACGAATGTAATGTATACATGGTTTAACTATTTCTTTCTAAAGTTAACTAATCAGATATTTTAGAGCAGATTATATAAATAACAGCAATTAAACTTTTTAGATTAAAAACAACATAATTATTTAAACGCAGTACCGAGTTTAAGTTAAAACAAAAGTAAACATAGTAACGATAACATCACGCCATTAAGTCTTAAACATATGATAAGAGAAATACGAAAATGATAAACTAATAGAACCGCCATTATGCAAGTCACATTCCATGGTTTCCTGCATCCTCCATTCTCTTCTTTATCCTTTCCCAAATCCTATCCATTATATTTATATATAAGTATAATATTAGTTAAATAAACGAAATTTTAAGTAACCAAAAGTTTCTTATACTTACTTCCTACGGTAGATGAGAACCTCGTCAATAGGTGGAGTAACAAAGAAACGTGAGAAGCCAATATTCTCATGATCATGGATGGTTATTTCATCTAAAATAAAAGTCAAATGAAGAAATCAGAATACAAATATTTCTACGTTTAATTAGGTTATTTGCATGATATAAAACCTCATTAAAATTTATAGATCACATACCTTGATATTTGTTGACGACCCAATCCGTCAATACACAAATCGCAACCGGACCATCTACGCCTACTGTCTGGTTCTTGATATCAACAGCGAAATCACCATGAGCCAAGCAATTAACAGTCCGATCCCTTTTTCAAAATTAAAATTGATAATTGTTTATCTCATTATTTATCATAATTTATATGAGTAAAACTTAAAATATTCTTACTCAAGATTCTTGATAGTGAACTTCAGCGTTTTTTCAGTATTTCCATTTGAGGACTCAGATGTTAAGAGATCACCAACATTTACCAACACTCCAATAAGATCTGCAAAAAATAAAGTACTTTGTTAGCCATGCATGAATAAAATAAAATAAATTTAAAACAACCAAACTATTGTAAAACATTTATCGGGTTTCGGTTTTTAAATATTGTAAATCAAAATCATACCGACTGGGTACAAGTGAATATAGGGACGATTATAAATCTCATCAAAATCAACGAAATTCATGAAGGGATCTTCAGACAATGGCCTGATCCGTGAAGCCTTGGTCTCCGAGTTGAGAGTGATCTGGGATTTGTGTTTAGTAACTCTTTCCTTCCTTTCCCAATCCGACCGAATCAAGCCGAAATTGGTCAGTCTTACCCATCCTCCTTCAGGGCAAACCCTCTCGAAGTACTCATAACACGTAGCACCACAAGTACCATAAATTCTAGAGCCCTGAATTATAAACAAATATAATGACAATCGCATTATATAACATGTTAAAGTACAATAAAAACATATATGTTATCACAAGCGTACATGTTCATCAACGAAAACGAATGCTAAGCCTGGATTCCCGTTTCGATGAACAATAAAGACCTTGACGCCAATGATCCAGTCGGTCCTCCATGCATGCAAATCACGAACTGCATCATATGAATCCATCACGAAGGATAAGGACTTGGAATTTTTTTGTGTTTGTTTTTTCTTTTCTTTGGGTTGATATGTTTATTTGAAGAACAACTATTTTTCTTGTTAAGATAATATATATATATATATATATGGAATGAACGAAATAAGTAAGTAGGTAGATTTAATGAATTTTGTCAATGGATTATGTATATTTGCAACTTTTCAGAACAAACTGTTTACATTTTTATGTAAAGTTGCGACTTTTCAAAAAAATAATTATTGATTCAAAGACTTATATGAATCATGCATTGGTCTATCAATCACTGATGTAGTCTGAATATTCCCAGTAGCATGCATTGGTGTTTTATTTTATTTTTTTCAAATTTTAATTTTGTTATGTGTATATTATGTATTTACTTAAATAGCGAAACCCAAAAAATTCAATAATAGAGAGATAATACAAAACTTTACATAAATATCTACTTGAATAATGATAAATTTACATATTCAAGATCCATTTAGTATCTAAATTAAAGAAAATCGTACTTAAACAAAAATAAGAATAGATCGTACATATTCAACGATATCCATTTAAATTAGTGGGAAATTTTCTATATTTTAAAATGTTATGATATTTCCATATAGACACGCTAATACATGAATTCAGAAGTTAAATTATGTTATATTAACAATCTTCCAATTATACACAATAGTTTTTTTTTAAAAATAAATACATACATTTTTAGGTCATACTTTTTAATGTATAATAATTACCAAATATTTTTATTATAAATGTTTTTGTTATTGAAAATTAGAATAAAACATTTCGTACGAATCGTATTTAGATATGAGGATTCTGAGTGAACCAATTCTATTTTAATATTAAATGATAAATACCCAAAAAGATATTGTTTTAATCAACTAATATGAATAACATATTAGCTAATAATAAAAATTGGGAAAAACACACTTTAAACCATAGATATAATTTAATCCAACCATGAATATTTTATCTTAGACATTGATAAACATAAAAACTCGTGGTTTTGGAGGCTTGCAGCAGAGTATTCTTGAACAGATTCACCACAATCCATTGAGCATATCCCATCATAAAGGAGCCTATTGGAAATATTTATTAATAAAATAAGAAATAATGTATTGATAAACAATGCTAATAATATAATAAGTAAATAAGTTTTATACCTCGTTATGAGAGCAGCAACAGAGGGAAATTCCTGGTTTAAATAAAACTTAGACGCAGGAGTAATTGACAATGTTACAGAACCATTTCTGACAATGCCCAATACACTTGTACTGATCAAGACAATATTAGTATTATTGTAAATTCTAAACTTTTCTTCAAAATTTTCTGCTTGTTCTCCCTCTATTCCAGGACCGTTTATAAATCTTAATCACGAAAATAATTAATATCTGTTTAGTATTTTAAATATCTCAATATCAACTAAATCTTATACTCAATCTGTCTAAAAGCATACCGTTCCATTAGAAGGGTTAGTACAAGCCTCCTAACAACAACTTGACCCTCAATCCGACCATCCGTCTTGTTCAAATGCTTCACATAAGCAATGATATCTACAATTCGAATATTAATTAATTAGATTTCTATAACTATCAGATGAAGTAATGGGTACATAATTTTAAAACAATACGTACCATATAGTCTATAGACCAAATTGTCTAACCTTGATAAATACCCATAATCCACAAAGAGAAATTTCTCCCTAGGTATTATTTGTACTCCAGATGCTAAAGGCGATATCCTTGTTCGCTCAGTTAGCACAATCATGAACTGATTATTAGTAATCTTATAACTCATATCATTATGACGTACATTGAAATTAAACATCTCAATGAGACTGCCTTCAAACAAGTGATCACCATAAACACGTAAAATAGAGGAATGAACTGAAGCTTGAATTATATTTTCCTGTTTGTAATACAATAATTAAAAATCTATTTTAATATTATGATAAACAAACCGACACATAGCAATATGATAACTTTAATAATGTTAACCTGAGCGTCTACTAAAAGAAGATTGTGTCCCCAGAAACCGTTTTTTCTATCACCGTATATGGATTCCCACTTTCTAATAAGACGTGCTATAATACGACGACAGGAGCGCTTTGTGGTGAGTTTGTCGAAAGTTAAGTAGTTAATGATGATACCAACCAATCACGATTCGTTCTACAAATGAAAACGAATTGAATAATATGAAAACAAACTAACAAAAGAAATTTTACGCAGAAACATAACATATCTTACAGCAATAAGCGACTGATTGTGATGTGGGATTATCAAATACGAATAGAGACCTAAGTCTTTAAATAGCTAGCCTATGACATTTTTTTTTAAAGAGATTACTATAAGTAAATTTAACAAATTTTGTGAACCAATATACAGTAACTAAATTATTTTAGATTTTTTTTAAGATGAGATAATAGAAAGTAATATCACAATATGAGATTTATACATATTCTTATTATTTTTCTTAATATTTATAATAATTACTTAATAATAGAAATTATGTAATTGGTTATTTTAATTTTTGGAAATTTTAATTTTTGGCAAATATACTAACGATAAACGTATATTTTCAATTTCATAAATATGATTCGATACACAAAATAAGCATAGACTTAATATAAAGTTCATAATGAAGTATTAAAAGACGAAAGAAATACGAATATGTTCATAATGATATAATATAAAAAATATCACTAAAAGAACATTAGTTTTTTCCCCTCATCTCGAAATCCATCTTCTTTGTTGATGACGAAGCTGCTTCGTCATCATCAGTTCCTAGATTAATAACCACTTTTGATTTTTCTTCTTTTTTCCAAAACCTGTAACAAAAATATCTTTTTTTATAATAACAAATAATAAATAATAATAAGTTTTTACATTACAATAATTACCTTCGAGCAAAAGTTATGGCTCGTGGGAATCTAGGATTTAGCTCGAACCTAGATATTGCTCCCTTAGACATTAGAGAGATACGACCTACAAAATAAATTTAATCATGTATGATAAGAAATTATATAATTACGATTATTAACTACTCTTAAACATTATGTTAGAATAAAAGCAAACTTTTTTCATTTTTAACAGACCAGTCTGATAGAAAAAATGTCAGTGGTAATTGTTCATCAGTCCAGAACTTGTCATTGAATTCGATAGCAATCTGTCCTAACGCCGTACAATCCAAGAACAAACTGCTATGCAACAAAAACAAAGCATTGTTATTTTTGCATATTTCTACATTCAGATTATAAGAAAAAAAAACTTACTTGTGATCTTTAATTGTAAAGGTGAGACTTGGTGTTTTTTTCCTGTCCGCTTGATATACTTGCTATCGTCTTTTACAGTTATCAGCTCGCCAATAGAAATGACAACCCCCAAAATGTCTTTAATTTTTTTAAATAAAAACAATGTATTAGTATACAAAAGTTAAATATAAAAGACATAAATAATAAAAACGTAATGAAAGATAAAATATACCAATGGGTTGATCAGGTTTCATTTTCTGGCCAAGTATGTCAGCAAAAGTGTATGACCCTACCGAATCATCTTCTGAAATTGGATTTGTATCGACGATAACAGTGTTCATACATATCTTGATACTAATGCCAATTAGAGTGTTTGGTTCTTCTAGTGGATCATCGAATACGATAAATTTTGAGATACTTTTATGTTCTCCTTCTTCAATTGCCTTCTCATAATGTTTACATAGATCTTCATTATATACATAGGCTTGAATTCGTTCACCCTTTGTATAGAAAATGGTTAAAGCGGTAGAAAATATTATCTATAAAACTGAACTTAATGTAAAGTATGTTATAGTTTTAAAGTATGAAATACCAACCTCTTCATCCATCAACAGAAATTGCAAAGAATCTACTCCCGTTCCAGACTTCTCAACCCATTTTTTTAAAACCTTAACTCTAATACGCCAATTGGTTTTATCATCATGCAGATCAGAATTGAGATTGTACGAATCCATTACCTGTAATCAGACTATGAGAATTATATACTTCGAAATAACTTATCTAAAAATCAAGATCAAGATATATAAATATACCAATGTTAGACGTTAAGACATAATATTAAATTCGCTCGATAGTCACTACGAAAACAACACCAACCTCAGAATCACGATTTAATGTTTTAAAATTCCCGTATATTTTATATCTTTACAATCGTGATAACCGATTTCAGTATATACATTTGAATAACAAAAACAACAAAAAAACTTAAAGTAGAGATATTCTGGATATCGTAATCGGGAGGAAATCCTAAAAATATAATCACAATCATATAAAATCTAAATAAAAATAAAAAATAAAAGGTAAATTTCTACAATACAGGCAAACAAATCAACTATTTTACAATCCGAGGAGAAAAAATCGCATCCCTTGAGCACAAGATGCCAGTAATTGCGAGATAGACAGATCTGTTTGTTGCCTTATTTTTAGTCTGAAATCGTCGTGTTTTTACAAATTTAGGAAATAACGAAAATAATATAACAAACTAAGATATCATAATAAATATGGAAATATTATAATCATTAAACTATATACATTGGCCCATAACTTTGGGCTTTACCCATGTGCTAAAAGGTTTAGATTAAGTTGGCTTTGGTAAAAGAATAATCGTTCAAGGTGTAGGTAAGACAGAAATAGAACACTATGATATCACGTCCATAAAACATTTTTAATCGATGCCATAGAATAGATAGTTGAACTAAAGGAAGCATTACAAATTAAGAAGAAAATTCTAGAAACATACATAACTAATAAAACCATAATGTCGAGATAAAAGTTTGATGAATGAATATCCTAAAAGATAACTAAAAAATAATTATCATTATAACATATAATAGATGCTCAATAGTTGGCATATGGAAAAATCAAGTGCTTGGTGCAGTTCCAAACATGCACAGGATTCACAAAGGCCTTTTTAACGAGAAGAAACCTATACAAATCACGCAAAACATAGGAAGAGGTCCATTCACTCGCTGCATGAAACTCATCAATATACTGGTCATCATCTTCGGAAACAATTCCTATAGCATAGCAAGCACCTTTAAATGTTGAATATCGAACATTGTTCACAGTCCTTAGATCCTCAAAACAATATGCTCCTCTCCTCACCTTCAACAAAAGTCTTAAATAGTAAAGATCACCAGATGTTAAGGGACAACTCTCCAACAGAAACACTCGTGAAATTTTTAGATAAACGCCGTCTCCAACATGTTCGCTCAATATACCAAGCCCACTCTAAAGCAGATTGTGGATACGTCAACTCCCGTGCTTCAGGATGAAGACGATTACATTCTATCCAAGCTTCCAATTTACTCTTTTTGTCAGAGCTAGACCTTCCATCATCTTCCGATGATACACACGGTGGAGATGGAAGGTGAACAGGTAGGAATCCAACACCTATAGAGTTTAAGCATAAATATTTCAATATTTTGGTTAATAATCAAAACATATAAACTTATGCTAAGTTATTACTATATGGTTTTGGTGATATCAAACACATCATTATAATGAATAATAATCAAAACACATTACCTCTTAGAGACATATTCCAGTAAGTGTATATAACGTAACACCGAAAAAGAGAGTCCTGAAAATTTTTTAAAAATATGTATGCAAACATTATGAGAAACAAAACTACATATATCTAATACTAAAATAGACAAAACTAAAGCATATAATACTAAAGTACATAATACGAAAGCACTCCAAAAGAGACATCTAACAGTCAAAAAAATATGAATATAATAAAATATTGAAACCCCAAAGCCAAAGAATTATGATACAAATTAAGATAATGACAAGATGATGATCTTCTTAACTTAACATGTGTTTAAAAACAATTACACGAAACCTAGAATCTGGATATAAGGAAGAATGCGTTTACAACTAAAATATCCTCTTCAAAAGAACAGAGTCAAAAGACTACAATATAAAAACAGCAACAACATAAAAACACACAAAAATAATAGATTATGAAAACGACGCAAAGAATGAAGGAATTGCATATTCGAAAGTTTAACCTAGTTTTTTTTCCTCAAGCAATATAAAAGAACGAATATAGGGGATGTATTTATATAGTTTTTCAATAAAAGGGTTTCCACTGCTAGGGTTTCGGTTAGACTGAATAATTTTTTTCCTATTTAGGTGAAATTTCCATTTTTTTATAAACGTAAATTAAACATTTTTTAAAATTATTTCCGGATTGATCTATCTAATTACCTTAAAACAATATGAACAGTCTATTGCTTACAAGGATCATCTAGAATATAATTTGTATTAAAAATATCAATTACTCTCTTTACTCTAAACCCTGAATCAATTAAAAGTAATCAAATAATATCATATCGTCTGTTTCTTTAAAAAAATGTTTAATTTGTAAGCACACAAAGCATCTTTCCAGTTCTATTGCTATGTGGATGAGACAAGTCGTTTTTATCTTTTTAAAAAATAATTGTAAACAATACTTGTATGGATAATGGTGTGAATATGTAGACCAATTCATGAATATATAGAACGAATATGATGAGCACGGGATCCACATTACATTAAAAATATTCGATAATACACAAAAACACATATATAAAAAACTCAAAATATGATAATAATCTAATTCATATTATATAGCCAAAACAGAGAAGAACATTCACAAGAAATTTTTAAAACAATCATTACAAAACTTGTAGAAAATCGAGATTTATAATTTATTTAGGAAACCATAATAGCGAATATAAGTTCGTGACGAATGACATGAAAGGCAAATCAAAACATATAAAAAACTAACGAATCCATAACACCAAATAAAAGGTTCTGTTGAATATATTAAAAAAGTATCTAAAACATTATCAGAAACAGAACATATAATGGATATTCAAGAATCGGCACAGGGAAAGATCAAGTGCTTGACGCAGTTCCAAACATGCGCAGGATTCGCTTGCCTTTTCCCTGAGAAGAATCCTAAACAACACACGCAAAGCATGCGAAGAGGACCATTTACTCGCTTCATAAAATCCAGCAATAAACTCATCATCGTCTTCGGATACCAATCCTATAGCGTAGCAAGCATCTTTGAATGTTGAATATTGAACACCGTTGACGGTCCTAAGATCAGAAAAACAAAACGTCCTCTTCTCACCTTCAACAAAAGTCTTAAGTAATAAAGTTCACCAGATGACAATGGACAACACTACAAGAGAAAGACTTGAGAAGTTTAAGATAAACGGCGCCTCCATTTTGATTGTTTACGATCCCAAACCCATTCCAAAGGGAATTGAGGATACGTCAATTCCCTTGCTTCAGGATGAAGACGATTACATTCCATCCAAGCTTCCAGTTTACTCTTCTTGCCCAAACCAGACGTTTCCTCATCATCTGAGAACGATTGCGATGGTGGAGGGAGGTGCACAGGTAGGAATGGAACCCCTAATCAATGTTAATAATATACATATCAAATATAAACGATTAAACATTTTAACCAATAAAAATATGAAAGCTTAAGATAGGTGCTGATAAATAACAAATACCAGTCGAAGACATATTCCAAGAAAATTATATACGATGAAACACTGACTAAGAGTATCCTGAAAAGCACAGAGTCAAGAGATCAGCAAGTACAATATGGCAAATTTAAAACATACATACAAAAATTTTAATATAAGAATCAACCAACAAAGAAATACAAGAAACACTAAAAGAAGTACATATAAAGAAAAATACATTAAATTATAGCCAAAAAGATCATAATAGAAACGATTAGGTTAAGAGATAAGTAAGTATACCTATAGGAGTTCTGAACGTGTATAAGCAGGCCGTCCTAAAATACCAAAAAACAATAGTGATCGGACAAAAAGAAACATAGTGTTAGTTTTAAGCTAGCGACTGTAAACCAATAAGGGTTATAGAAAACAACATAAAAAGATCGTATAAATACACTTACACGAAACCGATACAATGAATGAAAAGGATGAATGTGTGATTGGGTACACGATTTCAATATCCTCTCAAGCGGATGAACCTACTTATGAAACCAACAAAACCAAAAGAAAAACGAAAAGCAAACATAAAAAAATTTGAAATCAAAAACCAAAACGAAATAATATAAAACATGCGGCTAACAGAACTTACACGAGATAATCGAAGAGGAAGAATCAAATAGCACTTCAATATCCTTCTCAAAAGATCAGCGTGCGCTCTTAGATTCAGTATCGTCCTCAAAAGATCTGCCTGCAATAGAAAGCAACAACAACATCAAAATTAATCCAAAGAAAAAAGCAAGCAATATATAAACGCAAATCAAAACGCCGCAGAACACAAACAAATCAAAGAAAATATTGCATATGAGAAAGTTTAACCTAGGGTTTTTCTAAAACGATACGAAAGAATGAACGTATGAGACTTATTTATATAGGTGTTTAAGATTAGGGTTTAGGTTGGTAGTATTTCGTTTAGGTCACGTAAAATATGGGCTGTGAATATTTGTATGGGCTTACGATATTGATTTGCTCGAGTTTGTTTAAAAAAATTTGGTTAATATATTCAAAATTAATTATTCTCATTAAGGGGCAAGCGGTAATTAACCACGCTGAAACTCAATGAGAGGCCTCCATTGCTTATTCTGAACCCGATTTTAATATATATGATGAGTTTGAAAAAGTACATTTTAGTGTAATTATCTCATTAAAAAAAGGATGTAACAAATATTTTTTTCTCCCTCATTACACGTACAAGATCTTCAAGACTCTCCAAGTTAGCAAACCTTTCATCTTCATGGATATTATCGATATAAATACCAAATGGATCTGTTCTACAAAACTAAAATCTTTTGGTTATATTTCAGGTAATTTCACAAGTTTTGACTCATCAAACTCGTGGAATGAATCAATAAAGTAGCAATATAACTAAGCAATTCAGTGTTAACTTCATCAAATTGATCATTAAACTCTTGGATTTGTATATCCCATACAGTATAAAAACATTCCACCTGCAAGTTTGTTATGTTGCTTCTCAGTCTTGGTTTCTTTGAATCTATAAATTCTTCTTTTCAGTTTTATTATTCTCAGAAAATGAATTCACTTTTTGATCATAGAATCCCATCCAATAGATATGAGCTTGCACAATTGCTGGGTCTGCTTGGTGGATTTCATCTATTAGATCTGTTTTTTACTGATGTCAACCTTGAAATAGTGACGTTCAAAGCCGTTTTCTTGTACTGAGGTATAATTTGAAATTTTCTTGTTCATACTTGTCAAATGTGTTTTCTTCAAGCAGTTAAAAGTTCAAAAGTTTGGGGTCTCTGGTTTTTAGGGTAGAAAACATCTCATCAAATCATTGACAATATTTGCTCACTGATATCCACGAAGCTATATTTTCATGAATTCTTCTTGTTCATATGTTGGCAGGTAAAATTTCCAAAATCTTAAGGATGGAGAAATAAATGGTGCAAAAATTGGAATAGCTTGAAGCGCAGAAGTTAGAGATACATACTCTGATGACATAAGCGAAGGTAAGTGTTGTAGGTGGGCTGAGCACAGCCCCCTTTTGGTAATTTCGACCAGGCCCGTTAGCTAATTGATGAAGCCCAACGAAGCCAAGGGTCGTTAAGAGCCCATTCGACGATCCAAAACGAAGTCGTTCAAGAGACGGGCTTATGACTTAAAGGAGTAGCTCGCCACGTCGACATGAGTGAAACAGCTCGCCAGCATGAGACCCAGATAGACGGTCGGTCAGGTATACCTGTCCGGCCGTCCAATCTACTCTAATCGAAATGTAATATAATCTCAACGCTATAAATAGCTCTGTAACTTCATTTATTACGGGATCCGTAATCTGAAATCAAGACTAAGAACTCGACACTTGCGAATACAAAACTACATACTCTCACCTCGATCAAAAGACCTCCCTTAAGTATATCACATCGAGCTCGACTCTATCTAACAAGAATCTCCGAACTGCCCTCAATAACATTTACTAAACTAACCTCGCGTGTGCATAAGACAAACAATTGGCGCCCACTGTGGAGCAGAGAGATTTCTTTCTACGCAAAAAGGAGCTCGATAATGTCAAGAATTCAAACCAACGAGACGACCAGTCTGCCTACAACGACAACTGCCGAGGAAGGGCTCAACGTATCACCAATCAACGACCAAGAAACCTCGAATAGGCGGTCACCGACGTTGAATCCTATGGCAAACGCAACCTTAAACTCAGAAGCGCAGAATGTAAACCAAAGCACACCGGCCAGAACCGATGTCGCGATATTATTTGAAACAATGATGGCTCGAATGGAAGAATTGAATCGTCAAACAAGTGTTCGCTTGAACGAGCTAGCTGCAGCACAAAGATCAAGTCAACGTGTTGCACTCGTCAGAGACCCAAGCATCGGGAAGACAAGCATAAGAAATTCAGTGCGTGTAGCGTGCCTTATTCGGAGATTCTCCCGCGCCGCCAACAACAGAAAATCACCCGACCTCGAACTGTGGTGAGGTGAATACCGGAGGTCCTGAGCACGAAACACATCTACTTCGAATTAGAAACCCCCAACAAGACGAAAAGATGAATGAAATGAAGGCAAAACTGCAAGCCATGACCTCGCTCGTACATCAAGCTACCAGTTCGGCACCTGAGATCGACCGCGTGCTGAAAGAAAGCCAAAGCACTCCGGTTACAACTCGAATCACTGATTTTCCAATAAGAAATCAAGTAAAGTTCAATCTTCAATCTCCCGACATACACGGGCAACTCGGACCCTAGCCAGTATATGACCGCGTTCAGCATTCAAATGGGCCGAGCACGATTCACCCCCGAGGAGAAAGACGCAGGTTTTTGCCAGCTGTTTGTCGAGAACCTCAGCGGCGCGGCTCTTGTCTGGTTCTCCAAGTTAAAAGCAAACTCAATCGACAGTTACCAAGCTTTGTCGACTGCCTTCCTTAAAAGGTACATGATGTACATTCAAGGAGCAGTGTCCAGCGCCGATCTCTTCCAAATCAAACAAGGTGAAAAAGAATCCCTTCGATCCTTCATCAGCAGATTCAATGCGATAGTTTCTCACGTCACAGTGACCGACGAGGCGTCGATCTCGGCCCTCCGGAATGCTCTTCGATTTGACACAAAGTTTGGGGACAGCCTCAAATTCGGCGCCCCGCAAACTCTTGAAGATGCGCTTCACCGCGCCACCTTGTATATCGAAGACGAGGAGGAGAAAGAGATTGCATTGCCAGCGAAGACGGCGCCAAGACAGAAACCTCCCAAAGAAATTTCCAAGCAGGATTACCAGGAGCCTCGACAACACCTGGATAATAACTACCGAGGTGATAACCGCCGAGGAACGACATACAACATTAATACTCAACAACAAAATTGCCAATATCAACCTCAATCGAACACATGGCAACGAGGTGACCACGGGGAGACGAGGCCTTTCTGCGATTACCATAACAAGTATGGACATCCAACCACGATGTGTCGCGAGCTACATGCCTATTTACTCGCAAAGAATTGCAAGGGAGAGATCGACCTAGCAAACCAACCCCAAAGCACTGCACCACGCAACAACGAAGCTCGACCAACGATACCCACCGAGCAGCTTCCACCTCCTCCTCCAACCAGCGAGCAAGCAAATGACGATCCAACAAAGAGAGATTGAGGTAACCAGCCACGAGGTGACACTCCCCCGGCATCTCGAAAAAAAGTGTTCATGATTATGGGAGGCCTGTCATCATGCAACGAGTCCGTTCGGTCGATAAAGAAGTACGGCCGACAAGTCATGCTTGCACAGAAGTGGAGAGTAAAAGGTCCCAAAGCAACTGAAAGCGATGCGATCACATTTTCAGAGGTCGACGCAGAGGGAGTAGACACGCCACACAACTATCCGCTTGTAATCGGGCTGCGGATTGCAGATTGCGAGGTGTCACGGATCTTGGTCGATACAGGGAGCTCAGTGGATCTGATTTTCAAGGAGACTCTCGATAAGATGGAATTGGCCAACCACCATCTCAAATCCTCCGTGAAGCCACTCACCGGATTTGATGGGGATACGGTATACTCGATCGGAAAAATCAGACTTCCGCTCTACGCTGCGAAGACAACTCGCCTCGTCAAATTTATCGTCATCGACAAACCTGCCATCTATAACGTAATTCTGGGAACAACCTGGCTGCAATCCATGAAGACGATGCCGTCGAGCTATCATCAATGCCTCAAGTTCCCAACAACGTTCGGGGTAAAAACTATTCGGGGATCCCAAGAAATGTCGAGACTTTGCTTTGCGGCCGAACACAAACTCCGATTCAAATCCATGATTCCAGCCAAGGTGTGCCTCACGATCTTACCCACGACTCAAGTCGATTTACCATCTCAAGAATGACCCAAGCGAGAACTCGTCGTACAAGTAAACATCGATAAAAGCGATCCCGAACGATGCGTAGGAATCGGAGCTGACCTAAAAGAAGATATCAAGGTTGAGCTCGTCAGACTTCTTCGCCGGAATGCATCGACGTTCGCCTGGTCGGTAAGCGATATGCCTGGGATTGATCCCGCGATAACAAGTCACGAACTCAATATCGACCCTACGTTTAAGCCGATCAAGCAAAAAGGAGAAAGATAGGTCCGGAAAAGGCCCAAACTGTCAATGATGAGGTCGAGCCTTTGTTGAAGGCTGGCTCAATCATCGAGGTCAAATATCCGGAGTGGTTAGCAAACCTAGTTGTTGTCAAAAAGAGAAACGGCAAATGGAGAATCTGCGTGGACTTCAACGATCTCAACAAGGCATGCCCCAAGGATAGTTTCCCATTGCCACATATAGATCGAATCGTCGAGGCAACTGCCGGGAACGAACTCTTGTCATTTATGGATGCCTTCTCCAGCTATAATCAAATCACGATGCATCCCGAAGATCGCGAAAAGATGTCCTTCATCACTGACCGAGGGACTTACTGTTATAAAGGTAATGCCGTTCGGATTAAAGAACACGGGTGCGACGTACCAATGGCTAGTTAACCACATGTTCGCTGATCAGTTGGGACGGACGATGGAAGTTTATATTAACGATATGCGAGTAAAATTACTCACCGCCGGTGATCACATTGGTCATCTACAGGCTTGCTTCACTGTCTTGAATCAATATCAAATGAAGCTCAATCCGACTAAGTGCACTTTCGGGGTTACATCCGGAGAATTTCTCGGTTACATCGTCACTAAACGAGGAATCGAGGCGAACCCAAAACAAATCGACGCCTTAATCAATTCCCATCACCTTACAGCACTCGTGAGGTCCAACGCCTCACCGGCCAAATCGCGGCACTCAACCGGTTTATATCACATTCGACCGATAAATGTCTTCCGTTTTATCAACTCCTCCGAGGCAATAAACGTTTCGAGTGTGATAGCAAGTGCGAGCAGGCATTCCAGCAACTGAAGAGGTACCTCGCGAGCCCGCCGATTTTAGCGAAACCAGAAACGGGTGAAACCCTCTATCTTTACATCGCAGTATCGAGTTCGGAAGTGAGAGAAGTCTTAGTCAAGGAAGTTCGGGGCGAGCAGAAACCAATCTTCTACGTCAGTAAAACTCTGGACGACGCGGAAATGTGTTATCCAACATTGTAGAAACTCGCACTCATGGTCATCATGTCCGCCAGAAAGCTACGACCCTATTTCCAGTCTCACACCGAACAATACTACACAGCCCGAGCCAGTCAGGTCGCATGGCAAAATGGGCAGTCGAGCTGACAGAGTACGACATCGAGTATCACAATAAGAGAAGCGCCAAATCACAGGTCCTCGCGGATTTTCTGGTAGAACTCCCCTCGGAGTTAATCCAGACCGACCTCCCTAATGAGAAATGGTCTTTATACGTCGACGGATCTTCCTCGTCCCGAGGCGCAGGTATTGGCATCCGTTTGGAATCCCCGACAAAGGAGATATTGGAGCAATCATTTCGGCTCGAATTCCCAGCTTCCAATAATGAGGCAGAGTACGAGGCTCTACTTGTGAGACTTTGCCTAGCTCAAGGAATCGGAGTTAAGAAAATTGAAACTTTTTGCGACTCCCAGCTCTTCGCTAAACAGTACAGTGGCGACTACGATACCAGGAACGACCGGATGGATTTGTAAAGCCGTCAAGCGTCTCACCGATTGCTTCGAATCTTTTTCCCTCACCAGTATCCCGAGAAGCGACAACACTTCTGCGGATTCACTCGCCACTCTGGCTTCGACATCTGAGTCACACGAAATGCGCGTTATCCCCGTCGAGAGCATCTACGCCCCCAGCATCATCTTACCTCGAGGAATATGTGCCGTTCGCGAGCTCGAAGCAAACAGCGTAGATGCCAACAAATTGCCTCCGATGTTGTTAATGAGCCCGCAGAACATTAACGACATTACGGATGACGACTGGAGGATCGAGATCCTGCTCTACATTACGGATGGCCAAGTTCCACCCGACCGATGGGCAACAAGACGCCTTAAAGCTCGAAGCGTGAAATACGTCCAGTCACACGGCAACCTCTATCGATGGAGTTCGACAAGAGCCCTGCTCAATTGCCTACACGGTGAAAAGACACAAGATGTCATGAAAGAAACACATTAGGGAGCATGTGGAAATCACTCTAATGGTCGAGCTCTAGCTCTGAAAATCAAAAACCATGGCCAATTTTGGCCGACAATGCTGACAGACTGTGACTGATTCGTAGCTCGCTGCGAGCAATGTCAACGACACACACCAATGATCCATGCACCAGCCGAACTCCTCGCTGCTTCCTCGCCACCTTATCCCTTCATGCGATAGGCGATGGACATCGTTGGTCTACTTCCCCGATCCCGACAGAAACGATTCATACTCATCATCACCGACTACTTTACGAAGTGGGTCCAGGCCGAATCATACTCTAAAGTCAAAGCAACCGATGTGAAGAACTTCGTCTGGAAAAACATAATCTGCCGACACGGACTCCCCTACGAGATCGTCACCGATAACGGTCCCCAGTTCATCTCGGACGTATTCGAGGACTTCTGTGCCAAATGGAAAATACGACTAAGCAAATCTACACCACGATACCCACAAGGGAACGGACAAGCCGAAGCGACAAACAAAACTATCCTCGACGGCATCAAGAACAGACTCGAAGATAAGAAGGGTTTATGGGCAGACGAGTTAGAAGGAGTCCTCTGGTCACACCGAACTACACCGCGCCGATCGACGAACAAAACTCCCTTCTCGTTGTCTCACGGTATGAAAGCTTTAGTTCCCGCCGAGGTCGGGTTACCGAGCATTCGCAGAACGATGCTGACACAAGACAGCAAAACAAACGGAAAAATGATGAAGGATAGCCTCGATATGCTCGAGGAAGAGCGAGATCGCGCCTTATTACGCATGCAAAACTATCAGCAATAGGTCGCTCGTTACTACAACAAACGGGTGAAAGGTAGACACTTTGAAACTGGCGACCTCGTCCTTCGCAAAGTATTCGAAAATACTAAAGAAGATGGAGCAGGAAAACTGGGCGCAAAGTGGGAAGCCCCCTACCAAATCACCAACGTTGTAAAACCAGGCGTTTACGAGCTTATGAAAATGGACGGCGAAATGATACCTCAATCATGGAACTCGAAGAACATTAAGCAGTATTACTACTAGCGACAAAAAAAATGACGCTCACCGAGCTATACTCGGTCGAGCTAGATCTCGAATGTGAACTACGATCGGCTTGATCCCAATTTGTTGGGTACGTAGGCAACCTCTTACGAGGTACAGCTATTAATAAAATTTACCTTTTACCAATTTCTTCTTCGACATCTTTTACATCGACATCCTAGCTAGATGTTCGATCTCCATACGCATTTCCCTACAATGCAAATTCTTAATAAATCCTAAAGAACAAAAACCTTACGATTATAAAAAATTAGCCGGGACCAGTCCTGCATCCTTTCTTAAATCATCCAAATAATTACGTCGAGACCATTCTCACTACTCGGACACGATTAATGAAATAAAACAGGATAAGCCGAGTTTTACCTCGCACCTATTGTTCTATTAAGCCGAGTTTTACCTCGCATCTATCATTTTATTAAGCCGAGTTTTACCTCGCATCTATTGTTCTATTAAGCCGAGTTTTACCTTGCATCTATCGTTTTATTAAGCCGAGTTTTACCTCGTATCTATCGTTTTATTAAGCCTAGTTTTACGTCACGTCTATTGCTCTTTTATGGTTTAAAACGCGAGATATGCCATTAAGCGAGCCTATACTTAGATAAATAACTTCCATTGATAAGATAAGAGTGGATCATTACAAACGAGGGGAAACGGAAAGTAAGTACACAAAGGCGCGATAATGGAAAAAGAAAAAGAAGATACGATTTACTCCCCAGGCTGAGTGCCATCATCGCGATCTTCCTGTTCATTGGCATCATTGTAGTCCGAGCCACCATCCGGGGTCTCAGGAAACGGTGGAGGCAAATCACCTTCCTCAAGATCAGCAAGGCGGAGTCCCTCGAGTTTCAGCTCGCACTCGCGTTTGGTTGCCTCCAGCTCAGCCATCAGCTCGGCTTCCGTCATCTCTTTATCCTTTAGGATATCGAGACACTCGAGAGTACCTCGAGCCTGGACAAGATTGAGCTTCACCTTCACAATGGCCTCTTGTTCAGCAATGAAGGTCCTTAGCCGATCAATGCGACCCGAGAACTTGGTCTCTGCATCCACCCAAATCCGAGTGGTCTCGGACTCAATCTTCTCCTCGGCGTGTCGTTACACGCAAGCCACCTCAGCAGCAACCAACCTCTCAGCCTGAATCTTCCCCTCGTTGACCGTTTGGAGGTTGTTAATCAGATCCTGGTTCTCCACCTTTAGTTCCTCGAGCTTGTCGGACAACGTCTTCACACCTTCATCCAATTGCGTGGCGTGTCTCTTCTCGACCTGCCAGTTCTCCTCGGCCAGCTTCCGCTGGGAAATTGCAGCATCACGCTCATTTACGGCTCTCTGGCCGGCGGATTGAGCGTTCCAGAGCTTTGTAGTAGCGGCCCGGAGGAGACGGTGATATTGACCCCTCGTCCGATTACAGCTCGCAATGAACTGAATAGGGAAAGAAGAAGCGTAAGAATAAGCTCGTAAACACGCGGACAACAACCTAAGAATCTCGACATACCTTAAAGGTGAAGCTCGCCATGTCTTTGAAAGCCGCATTCTCGCCAACGGGGACTTCAGAAGTCGACCCCCTTATCAAATCGAAGAGCTCAGCGCACTTATCAACATTATTGACGAAAGGCTCGCCCGATTCGGGGTAATCAAATTTAAAGCTCCAATCGATCTCCCGAACCTTATCGCTGCTAGAGGAACCAACCTTCAGCTGCTTACTGGGCTCCTCACAATTAACACCACCGCCCTCGTCCAATTCGTCGGAGGATCGCTTCCTCTTTTTCTCCTTCGCCGCCGTTTTGGTGGCCTCAGCTTGTCTCCTCTCCTCGGCAAGTCGTGCAGATTCGGCTTCCTCCTTTTCCTTCTTCTTCTTCTCTTTCCTCTTTTGCTTCTTTGCCTCCTTCCTCGCCTGCCTCGCAGCATCATCCGTTTCCTCGACGGCTGAAACCTCCGCTTCAGGCTCATCGATCTGGGTTTGGACCCCGCCTTCTGCAATCGTAGCGAGGTTATCGTCGTGACGTGCTCAACCTCATCATCTCCTCGGCGCGCAGTTGTTTGGGTTGAACGACCCGATTGAGCAGAGGACTGCTGGTTTCTGTTCCCCCCTCTCTCGCGACTGGCTCTGAGCCGTGCAGCAAGGCTAGGCGCGTTCACTTGAATTGGAGCCATCTCGATCGATCTCTCCCTTAGAAGGTTTTCTCTTCTCCAACTAGCTGTAACAAGGCAATATGTTAGGCGATGTTAGCTATAAAAATGCTGATCACGTCAGACTTACCGTTTGTAATGCGCATAATGGCGGCTTCAACTCTTCGGCGATGTATCTCGGGCCAATGACGTATCCCAACAGCCCTAATCTTCTGAAGGTTTTTGTGGTAATTCTCTGGATACGCGTCGAGCTGAACGTTCCGATCTGCGGAAGGAAAAGAAATATCAGTAAAAGGCAAAGGAAGGCTCTAAATATGACCGAACTAACGATCTACCGATGCTTCTGCTCCACTCGTTTCTAAAATCTCTGGTCGTGTCGACGACCAACGCTTCGTTAATCTTCGCGTAAAAGAGTGACGCCTCCCAGCTCGGCGTTCTATTGACAGGATAGACCAAGGAGCAATCCTTTCTGGCCTTTATGGTGTAGGTACCCGGGATCGAGTTGTTCTTCTGGACGGTAGTCATTTCCTCGAAGAAACGCCAGTCGACGTTGACCCCGACCTTGCTCCCAAATAATAGAGCCGCGACCATAAAACGGATCCTCGCTGGAAGGATTTGCGAGAAGGCGATATGTCGCCGATCGACGTAGTCCGTTAGCAACCTCGGCAGAGGTACCCAGAGATGACAAAGACTGAACCACGCCTCGTAGAGCGTAACCCAGCCCTCTGGAGCTTGCCATGGCCGATCTTCGGGTCCTGGCGCCCTTAGCTCGCCGCAAAACCCGTACCGCGACCGCATTTCCTCTAGGTGTTGAGCCGTCATCTGAGACGGGATATCGACCAGGCGATTCTTGATAGCCCCTTTGCGTTTGGAACCTTTTCTACGAGGTCTAATTTCTTCTCCCTGTTCGTCTTCCTCCTCGCCACCTTCATCGACCTCTTCCTCGGCTTGTTCTGTAGCCTCGCCATCACGTGGATCTTCTTCGAGAGCAACTATTTAAAGACCCGTAGCCTCGCCTTGCAGAGACGCTCCATCGGAACGAACTCGATCCGCCAATTCAACCAGCGACGATTCTTCCCGATCTGATTGAGTATCAGACCTCGAAGATGTCTCAGGAGAGGAACTTAGGTTCCCAGAAGCTTCCTGGTCAGATCTAGAGCCTGACTCTAAGCACGACTCGATATGTAGATCCCCCGAAGTCAGGTCATAATCGGAAGGGCGTAATTGTTAGTAGCATTAACGATTATACGCAACTCCCGAGCACCCAAGTATCACCTCGATTCCGAGAATCCCGCAATCGACATCGAGGTCCTGAGAATCGGAAGATCCCAATTCGATGCGTTGAATATCGAAGTAACATCTCCATCAACGGACTAGAGGGGACAATTGTTGTAGGTGGGCTGAGCACAGCCCCCTTTTGGTAATTTCGATTATGCCCGTTAGCTAATTGATGAAGCCCAACGAAGCCAAGGGTCGTTAGAGCCCATTCGACGATCCAAAACGAAATCGTTCAAGAGATGGGCTTATGATTTAAAGGAGCAGCTCGCCACGTCGACATGAGTGAAACAGCTTGCCAGCACGACACCCAGATAGACGGTCGGTCAGGTCTACCTGCCCGGCCGCCTAATCTACTCTGATCGAAATATAACCCAATCTCAACGCTATAAATAGCTCTGTAACTTCATTTATTATGGGATCCGTAATCTGAAATAAAGACTAAGAACTCGACACTTGCGAATACAAAACTACATACTCTCACCTCGATCAAAAGACCTCGCTTAAGTATATCACATCGAGCTTGACTCTAATTAACAAGAATCTCCGAACTGCCCTCGATAACATTTACTAAACTAACCTCGCGTGCGTATACGAACAAACAGTAAGAAGCTTGACACTGTTCTCTCCGGAAGTACTGCTAAATGGGAAGAAACATTTGGTCAAAGGTATTGGAAAGCCAGCGCGGAGATGACTCCAATTGTGGTGGCGGCTGAGAAGCCTGGTGCGGGTGCTAGGTGCTTCACTGAGGCTGAGAAGAGTGCTGTGGGGGCTAGGTGCTTTGCGGTGGTGGCTGAGAAGAAGAGTGCTAGATGCTTTGCCGTGGCTGCAGAGAAGAAGAGTGCTAGGTGCTTTGCGGTGGCGGCTGAATAAAACGGTGCGTGTGGTAACATTGCAGCTTAATTACTCAAATGAAGAAATCGTAATGTATAACAGTATAATACTAATGTAATGTGTATACTGTGATCTAAAAATGTTGTTGGATCTTTCTTTTGTTTTTTGTTTTTTGTTTTTATTTCTTAAATGTCTATGAAAATCTTAAATTTCTTTTAGCCCAACAATAATTAAACTAATTTTGGTCAAAAAAATTTAAAAGCCATAATATTCGACAATACTATGAAAGAAGTATTTTAAAGTCAAAACTTTTTTTTTGATGTTGCCATTACATCAATATATTACATTTAGAAAACAAGAGAAAATAAAATCTAAAAACAAAAGCAGAAGAAAAAGAAAGAAAATTACAAATTGTCCTACCGATCAGCAAGACAAATTTCATTTTCTTAAATGTTTATGTAAACTAGAAAGAAAAATAAATTTGAAGTTGACCGAAAGATATAAATGGTCAGATGCATTCTCGTCTTTTCTTTTTTATTTTTTACTTTTTAATTTTACATACTAAATGATAGATTTTGTTGTAAAGACTAAAAAAAAGTTTTTAGTTGAAAAAATCTATTGAGAAGTGATTTTTTTTTTTTTTTTGTCATCAGCCTAAATACCCTTCACGATTCAGTAATCCAAATCGGTGGTATCGAGTTTACATATATAATATTTAAGGGATAGACTCGAGCACTCCGAGCTAACTTGTCCGCCTTAATGTTCTTTGCGCGTGGGATGAGAGATAAAAAAAATAGATGAACCTCTCCTTGGTCTTCATAAATTCCTCTAAATGTAGATCAAAAGCTGGCCACTTCTTAGGTGTAGACACCATCTTCACCAACTCGGAACAGTCTGTTGCAAATGCTACCGCCGTCTTTTGGTTGTCAATCATACAATGCATAGCCCAGATAAGAGCTTCTAATTCTGCATGTAATAGTGATAAACTTCTTCGTATATTCCTTGCTCCCATGATGGTCTCTTCGACACCATCCTGAAAGAAAAGCCAACCTAATCCAGCTGCCCTATCGGTTTCTTTCCAAGAGCCATCCACATAACACCACCAACCTATATATCCTAAAAGTACAGGGCTGTTGGTAATATTCTGAGGAGCTACCTCTTGCTCGCTCTTCTGGGCATCTGCCCATATTTCCGCTTCTGTTTCCGCCAGTTTTAGAGTTATCAGTGGATTTCTATCCACATTTGAATAAATTTTATCATTCCTTGCTTTCCATATATACCTCAGAATCCAGGGAAAAGCATCGTGCTGAATTTCTTTTGGGACCCGCCAGAAGAGATGATCGAAATTAGAAAAAACCGATGACCTTGGAAAAATATCTGGGGGGTGGGTATCTTTGATAGAGCCCACATTTGCAAAGCTGATGGACATTCAAACAGAACATGGTTTATTGTTTCCTCTTCTGCTTCGCATCGTGCACATTGTGTGTCACATTGAATTCTCCTACTCCTAAGATTAGCCATAACTGACAAACACCCTGATATTGCTTGCCAAATAAAATGTTTTAATTTAGGTGAGCATTTCAGTTTCCAGGTATGTGCTTGTAGTTTCTTAATATCTGGCCCATAAAACCTGTCAATATCTTCAGTTGGAAATTGTTGCTCCACCTGATATCCTGACTTAACCGTGTATTTACCGGAGTTTGTAAAGTGCCAGCCTAGTGAATCACTTCTATATGAAGGACTTATAGGCATGCTCCGAATAAGTTCCACATCAGCAGGGTCGATAATAGCAGTTATCAGCCCCATATTCCATGTGTTTGTCATTGGGTCAATCAGATGATTAACCATTAGATTTGGGTAATAGTTATAACCCTTACAGATTGCTGACCTCGGGCGAGAGGACGGTATCCAAGGATCATTCCAAACATAGATGGAACATCCTGAACCCACTCTTTTAATTAGCCATTTTTAACCAGAGGTCTAGCCGAGATAATACTACGCCATCCATATGATGGAGAGTATGATCGTATGGGATCCAAAGGATCCGTGTTCTGGAAATAGCGTCCCTTGAAGACCTTCGCCAACAACGAATCCGGTTTTTCTATCATTCGCCATAACTGATTTGCCAGTAATGCTGTGTTAAAATCCTCGATTACCCAAAAACCCATACCCCCTTCTGTTCTACTTTGACACATTTTATTCCATGCTAACCAATGCATTCTTTTAGTTAGACCATTTGAGCTCCACCAAAATCGCGCCGCTGTACTGGTCAACTTTTTGGTAATAGACTTTGGCAGCCGAAAGCATGACATAACATAAGTCGGCATTGCAGATGCCACTGATTTGATGAGAACCTCTTTTCCCCCTTTAGATAACAAACGTGATGTCCAACCATTAACTCGGTCTGTCTTTCTGCTACAAAATTGAAGATCTTACTTTTTGCTCCTCCAAGACTCTCCGGTAGGCCTAGGTTCGATCCCATGCCTCCAATATTAGAAATTCCTAAAAGCTGTTTAACCTCTTGTTGAACCAAATCGGGTTCAATATCGAGAAGTGATTTTAATGTAAAATTTCTCATATTAGATGGATAACCATTGTTAACTAAAAGGATTATTTTGCCATTAACATGAGTCATCTGAAAGAGATCCAAATATTGGTGGCAACGAGGAGGCCAGAAAGGCGGATAATTTTATTCTATTTTTATCTTGTTTTTTTGTTCTTGTTAACCGTGCGACTAATCGATTTAAAAGCCAAATCAATATTTTAAACTGTTTTTTAGAAATAAAAAATAATAAAAAATTTTAATATTTTAAAATACATTTTAACTCCCTAAATTTTTTATAAAAGTTAAAAAAATAAAATTAATATTTTATTATTAAAATATGATATTTTTTACATTTTTTTACGAAATCGTTTATTAAACTATCATAGTTGAGTTTTATAACAATAGTTGTTTCAATAAATAACTAAATTAGTTCATTCAATCGCTGTTGTGACATGATAGCAACTGAAGTACAAAAAATTTTATTTAATATTTTTTCTCATAAAATAGAATTATCTTAAGAAAATAATTTTTATTTTAAAATATGTTTTTAACTAATATTTTTTAGAGAAAAACTCATAAATATTACAAAAAACCTACAAACATTATTATTTTATAAAAATGCTTACAAATTTTGTTTATTTATATTTAACTTAAAAAAAATTTAACCAAAATATGCTCCAAAAAAATTGGATTCCCTCAGTCGTCGCCTACTTCGCTTGTGCTCTGGGCCATGCTTGCTTGTTTTATGTGTTTTTTTTAAACCAATGCAACAAAATATTACTTTAACACACAATTAAAATAAAATATTTAGCATAAATTTATAATTCACTGTATATATGACCATATTGTATTATTTTTGGATGCTTAAAATGTTTTGATATATCATTTATCCTCCATAACTTATGACCAATCTTTCTTTTAAGGGTTCGTTTGAAAATAGGGTAACTTTAAAGTTTTAATTTGAGGAATGGATAGTTTTCAGATTTAATTAGTCTGGGTGGGGACATACTTTCATAAACCCAGACATACCCTTGTTTCTTAAAGAGAGACAGACACAGAAAATAGCATGGGTCCCAGGAGTAAAGAGAGTCCGCGCGCGTAACAGCCGAGAAGAGAGAAACTCACTTCCGCGATTGGGTTGTTTAGTGGGCCTGTTTTTCGAATTTGGGAATGAATTTTCCAAAAACCCACCTTAGCATACTGCGCTTTCATTATGGCCCGGAATCTATGCCAAAAGTACCCAACCCATTACAAGCAAAATTACCCATCCATTTTAATTTGGCGGGAAAAATTATGGTTAATTAGAGATAATGGAGATAAATTGAGTGAAAATAAGAAACAAAGTACCCAAACCAATTTGGAAATCTAGTTTCTCTTCGAAAAGATGTTGAAATTGAAGGGGAAATTATGCGATGTTCAAGAGGACAACAACCATGGTTAGTTACTTAATCATATCCTTGTACACCCATAGATTTTTCGTAGTTATTTTCGAATTTTTTTAATTTTGGTGTTCGCGATTTGCTAGTAATTTTTTAGATCTGGTGTTCGCGATTTGCAGTGGATGCGTTCATTCTCGTGATGGCGGGAACGTGGATAAGTTACTATACAGGAGATTGGGATTTCAAAATGGACATATCTCGTCGTAGAAGGTGCATAAATTGCAAAGATGTGTCCGGACCAGAGGATTTGAGAAATCTGATTGCACATGAGTTCAGATTAGACCCGAGAGTTGTTTTGGTGGAGATGTCCTACTGGTTTGATGATTTTCTAGCTGAGCTTAATGGTGACGGGATTTGTCCATGTGTGATAGTTACTCATCGAGAGTACAAATTCTTCCGTTCGCTGCATAAGTCAGATAAATCTGTGAATTTATTTGTCACATTCAAGGAGTCAGTAAATGGTGAAATGGTGAGATTGAAACAGAAGGAAAGTCTTGAAGTTCAAATTGCTAGGGAACGGGGAAAATCCTTAGGGCTAACAAACGTCGTAGCCGCTTCTTTGGCAGCGTTTAGTCAACCCGATGATGAAGCAGATGATGAAGATATCGATGATTGTTTGCTGATAGCACATGCCGAGAAAGTAGAGGCTGAGGCCGCAATGAACACCTCAAAAGGTGTAAAACCTGATTTTCTAACTAACGCTGTCTCTGTAGACCATCCTGCGTTGGGATTAAAAATCTCCCAGGAATCAGACAAGAAAGTAGAGGCTCAGGCCGCCATGAACACCTCCAAATCTGTACAACCTGATATTCCAACTAACGCTGTCTCTGTAGACCACCCTGAGTTGGAATTAAAAATGTCCCAGGAATCAGAAGAGGTGAGAGATTCGGAAGAGAAGGAAGCTGACGATGTTGACGATGACGCATACGGCTCTGAGGATGATTATGATCCGGATTATGATTTTGAATGGTGGCATGATTACGTACTAGCAGATGGCAAGGGTTTCCATTCTAAGCCTGCATTTGATGAGGATAACGATTACTCTGGTAGTTCAAGGGGTTCTGTAAGTAGTCGAGGAAGTGAGCCGAGTGATTCAAACCATATGGACTACTCAAATGTCATAACGGAGAGTCATATTCATTTTTCTGGAAGAAAAATGACTGTATGTGAGAAACCGGCTGTGGCTCCCCATGGAGATGATGATGATTTTGTGGAGACTCCTCCAGCTGATGTTGTTTGGGGGCGTCAGATGGGCGGTGCAGAACTGAAGAAAGCGATTAAACGTACAGAACTATATGGATTTCCGGATATGGCACCAGTGTCTGATGATATGCAAGGGGATTTCGATGATCTTGATTTGTCAAATGAAGATGGAGAGATATGGGTTGGGAAAAAGTTCAGGAACAAGGAACACTTTAAAGTTACGTTGGCCATCTATGCGCTGAAGAAGGTAGTGACGTTCGAATTCAAAAGGCATGCGAAGAAGTACACAGTCGGGAAATGTCCAGCAAAGATATGTGATTAGAGGGTGTTGAGGTGTCAAGTTGGCAACTCTGCGTTGTATGAGGTTAGGAAGGCGTACTTGAAGCATACATGCCACCCAGATACAAGAGGAAAATTTTCTAAGCATGCCACTGCTAAAGTCATGGCGGCTCTGCTGAAGTCTAAGTACGAGAACGCAATAGTTGGTTCACATGCGAGTGAGCTACCTGCAATTGTTCTCTCCGAATATAATATTACAGCCTCGTACTGGAAATGCTGGAAAGCTAAGGAGCTGGCTATATACTCTGTGCACGGAACAGAGAAGATTTCTTTCAAATTATTACCGATTTACCTCCATGTGCTCAAGTATGCTAACCCCGGCACCATAACGCATTTGTCAACTGAGAGAGATGAAAACGGTATGACAAGGTTTAAGTCCGTATTTATGGATGGAAACATTTGAAACCGGTAGTTGTTGTTGATGGAACGCACCTGATTGGTAAGTATAAGTGTCGTGTATTAATGGCCGGTGGACAAGATTGTAATTACCGGGTTTTTCCAATTGCGTTCGCCGTTGTCGATGCAGAGTCTGACCAGACATAGAGGTGGTTCTTTGAGAAGTTGGTAGACATTATTCCAGATTCCTCTGAGCTTACTATTATCTCGGATAGGCACGGTGGAATTGCCAAAGCTAAAAAGGACTGGTATCCACAGGCACACCACGGTGCATGTCTTGTCCATATCCAGAGAAATGTTCACGCTAAATACAAAGGTTTGGTCGGAAAGGCAGGAGAAGCGTTCACAGTTTCTAACTTCAAGAGACTATATGCAAGGCTGAAGGATGTTGATTATAGTTGTTAGGAGTACATGGAAAAAATCCCTCTTGCGCTGTGTACTTGATCACACTTTACTGGTCAGAGGTATAATATGACGTCCAGTAACATTGCAGAGTCTCTGAACAATGCACTATTTGCAGCAAGAGACAGTCCAATCGTTGCAATGCTAGAATTTATCAGGCGAATGTTAAGTAGGTGGCTTGAATGCAGAAGAGAGAAAATTCAAAAGATGGATGGTGACATTCCAGAAGAAGTTGACAAGTTAATGAACCTGCAGCTTGAATAATCTGCTGCCCTATTGGTTCAAGGCATTTCTGCGTGGGAGGTTGAAGTCAGTTATGAGTTCATAGGTGTACGGCGGCATGTAGATATTCTAAACAAAACATGCACGTGTCTAGAGTTTCAGACATTGAAATACCCTTGCCGACATGCAATGGCCGCGGCTAGGCTTCGTCAAATGGAGTACAGCAGTTTGGTTGATCCAATTCTTAAGAAATCAACTTGGAGTGCAACAGTTAGTGGCAAAATCCTACCATTGCCCGGCGCTGACGACATTTGTATCCCTGCTGAGGTGCGTGTCCTGAATATTTTGCCACCAAAGACAAAACGTCAATTAGGAAGGCCTCCGACAAAGAGAAAACTTTAAGCAGGAGAGTATCCTCAGGTTAGTTCTCACAAACAAAATTTTTTTCCCCAATCGTAATATTATTGTCTACTGATATACGCTGTTGCAGGTTGCGAAAAAGAAGAAGCCAAACAAATGTTTGAGATGTGGAAATCCCGGACATAACCGGGCAAAATGCAAGGAACCATTAGATTGACCGGGTGTGGCTTTTGTTGGGTGTTATTGGTTTGGTTTTTGCGGGGGTCTTGTTGGTTTTTGTGGGTGGATCTCGCTTTGGTTTTCGGATATTGTTTCTTTGCGTAAACTACGTTATTTATTTAAACCTGCCAAGGCATGAACTATGTTACATTTGTTATCAATTTTATGATGTACACTGGACAAGGTGTACACATGAACCAGTAAACATATTATATGGTGTACGCACTATGTGTACGCACATTAGGGTTTTGGGTTTAGGATTTTGGGTTTAGGGTTTAGGGTTCTCGTGTTTAGGGCTTAGAGGATCATAATAATGCAGTAAAAGACATGGTTCTATAGCAGAGAAAGAAAATTCCAAAACATTATCGACAAAATAGACAATGATCGTGTCTTTGAAATGAAATAGTAGGACAGGATCACACGAATAAAAGGTTTTTTTAAAAATTCAATTCATTACGTTTTTGAAAAACCGCAATATTGGAAAACAGTGTATGACGAATAAACGCGAAAAAATCAAATACAAAATGACAAAAACTAATTAAGTACCTTCTAGAAACCCGTTTTTTTTTAAACACCGTTGACCTTCTTGTTTTCCTCTCTTAAAACTCTTTTTCCTCTCGTCCTCTATAAAAACCCTCCCATCCTTCTTCAGTAAAACAAGTTTCGGGAGATAAGAAAAGTTAAATACCAAAATTAATAGTTACTTCCTAAAAATGTACTCCTCCAAAGTGATCTCATTGTAATTGAAGGAAGTGGAGAGGAAAAAGAGTTCGTGTTTCAGTAAAGGTATTTTAGGGTTCTCCTGAAAATAGGGTAGTTTTTAAGTTTTAGGTTTGAGGATTGGTTAATGTTTTACAGTTTTCGGTCTTCTACATTGTCTACCTAATTGGTGTTTTGCCGATTTGATTAGGACCTGTGGGTGAGGACTTGTATCACTGGGAAGCTATCCTAATGGGGCCTAACACCTTATGAGAATGGGGTTTTCAAACTAGACATTCACTTTCCGTTTGAGTACCTCTTCATGCCTCCGAGGGTAAAGAATGAAGCATATGATTGCTGTCTCAATTTACTATATTTTTAGTTAGAGATACTTTTTAAAAATAAAGATTTCAATTCCTAATAACATTGTTTTCTTGCAGGTGACGTTCAAAATAAAAGTGTATCACCCAAACGTGAATACTTATGGGAACATTTTTCTTAAGATGTTGAACCCAACTCACTTCAAGACCAACAACAGCATCAATGATGTATTTTTACTTTATGAAGAATATTGTCTTTTGTTTATTTTAGTCTAAATTTTGATGAAATCAGGGCTTATGTGTGTCTACATCTCTATGAAATCAGGTACTCACTGAAATACACCAAATGTTAACTGCCCCCCCCCCCCTATATAAGTGAAGGACACTTTTTTGTTGAAGAAATTGCAAGAATTTACGTGGAAGATAGAGCTGCTTTTGAAACCACTGTACTTGCATGGACGGTGGAGCACGCCGGAGCATGAAGTCATCTATTTTTTTAATAATGAAAACTCAATTTATGTTGGATTGTTCTATTTATTTGGAAAAAATATGAACACTAATTTTGCTTTAATTATTTATTTTAAATTTGGTCTCTTTCTATGGTTCTCGACACATGTTTTCAAACTTATGTTACCCTGTGTGTTTGCCGTGAATTTTGTTAGCGTTTTTTGCCGAGCTTATGATTTTATTGATTTATTTATTTATTTATGCTTTATTTATTTAGGATTTGATAAATTGTGAAAGCATTTGTTATTTTCGTTAATAATTACGTTAATAAGTATCAGATATAAAACATAAGTCATCGAATAATAATTGAAAGCGTCACATTACATAATATAAATGAAATATAGGTGTACACTTCATATAGTGTACACATAGTAGTGTACACTCGGAAAGGTGTACACAATAATGGTGTCCACTTTCGAAGGTGTACACTTAATAAAATATTTTTAAAGCATTTCGCAGATACGCCTAGCACACTAATATATGAAGCAACCATTGCAAAGTACTCGGAACTCAGGTTCATCATGATCAAATGCACATTCAGGCGGCTTGATGACGTCGTCGTTTGGATATGAAAATGAGTCTAAGTATGTATCCATGTATGCAGTACCGAAATATAAAATCTCAAGAATTAACTCCTTACCTAATTGTCGCACGCGCTCTGACTGTAGACTTCCGTGGTTGGTTGCCAACAGTTGCAATGTTTGGCTTGCAGAACAAGGATCACCCAAGCAAACGCTGAACATGGCCAACGCCAGGGTCGAGAGAGCATCGGTGGGTACATTTGCTTCCAGCATGCTCCTACTTGCAATGAGATCGGCGCCATGGGTTGCAAGTCTCAGGCCTTTCCAGTATCTTGCTTCAGGGTTTTCACACGCCATAAATTTCAGAAAGAATGGGCGTCTTTCGTTTCCAGGGCATATCTCGTCGAGGACATCGTCGGTGAAAACAAGCCGGAGTGTGCGCTTTCCTGCACGGACAAATGGGCTGAGTCGCCAAAATGCTTCACTGCCGACCCTCTTGACAATTTTGAGAAGAATTTCATCAGGCAAGTTTGGGAGAGTCATGTTTGGAAAAAAGATTGGTTAAGGGTTTGTTTTGTGAGAAAGAAGGCAAGTTTACTTAAGACAAAGCAAAGTTTTCATATATGGACTTCACTGGTGTGTGGTTGGGGGTTGGAGAATTTATGATACGGGTGAAAATAATATGATAGGTTCTGTCAAAGAGTAAATTTTTCACCTAACCATTTTCTATGCAGCATTTGATAAGAATAATGGTCAGTTCGCATTTATTAAAGTGCCCGAAACCAGTTTCCTTTATAATATACGACATGTTAGGGTCAGTTTAGCAGTTATTGAAGTGCCTCCTAACTTTATACCAACCACAAATTAGGACATTTATATATCTATCCACCCTGTCTACAAATAAATCGAATTAATTTTATTTGTTCGCACACTTAAACAACAAGGCATTACTTAGACGATAATGTTTTAGGGTTAATAGTAAAGAAACTAGCTGAGGATGAATCCTACCATCTTGGCTCCATCATTCGTGCAGAAAAACGTGGAAGAGCCATCGCGTTCACCGACGACGTGTTACGGTCTGCAGACATTTCTCGATTAGTTGAGTCACCTCTCGACATATCCCCAAGCAGCCCTTACCGCCCATTCTTTGAACGTTGTCTTGCCGCCTACAATCCACGAGCTATTTATTTCGAAGCCATTAGAGTTGCCGTGCGTGAGCAAAAATTGTATTCATTGATTAGGATGCTTTACCGACTTGTCCCATGTGACAAACATGCTACTTTCGCATGTGCCATATTTGAAATTTTGCGTCGGACGTCCACGAAGGGCTAAAAAATCCTGATGTATGTCTTCACCCTTCACGTCCCTTAAGGGGCTAATCAAATGAAACTGTTAGCGCATGACGGTATACATCACGTCTAGGAGTTCGCTCTAGGGCCGTTTCAAGATACGTGGGGTAGCCTTTGGTCCTTCCCCATCACCCTACCAGAAGAACCTATATCGGAGTGTGTAGATGAGCATTACGATGGCTCCAATACACCAGACTTCGAGTATTGTCTTCTACAATGCACGACTCTGCGCATAAGATACTTTCTTTAGCTATTGTCGATGTTTATTTTGGTATTTGAAATTTGTCTGTATTAGTTGTTTTGCAACTATTAGTTTATTTTATTTTGCAACTATGACACTAACAACTACCTTCATTAGTTATCTTTTACAACCACTATGTAAGTAACTAAATTAAAGGTACAAAGTAAGTAAACATCACTTCACAAAGTTATTGTAACAACTAGCTATATTAGTTCTGTTGCAACTACACATAAAATAAAACTAGTAAGTACGTAACTAAATTGAAGGCTCAAAGTAAGTAAACATCACTTCACAAAGTAAGTAAGAGAAGTAATTGTCTTAGCATTAACTATTTCTCAACAAGAACAACCTATCGAATTCAATATAATGGAGATACAATGATGAAAATATTGAGAACATAGTTCATCCAACACAAACACTATACACTTTCCAAAAAAAATGAGAGATTTACCAGATCATGTTTTTGAAATCATTGTCAAGAAAGTAGCTAAGGCTGACTGCATCTACCTTGGACCGATTATTCTGGCAGGGACACGGGGTAGAGATATAGCGTTTAGCACAGAAGTGCTCAGATCGGCGAGCCTATGCCGATTGCATGACCCACCTTCGAGATTATACCCTGGTGCAGTATATCAGCCTTTTTTCATGCGCTGCTTAGCCGCGAGAAATCCACGCGCCCTATTGCTTGAAGCTATAAGGTTCGTGGCAAAAGAGGAGAAGATCTATACTGCCATCAGGATGCTAAACAAGCTCGTTCCATCTGACGTCTATACCACTTACAGCTGTGCCATTTTGCAAATGTGTCTGGGTCGCCCTAACAGAGGCAAAAAACTTCGAAAGACGGTTTTCAGATACCACTATCCTCATCATTCACGTGAACTTTGTGAAGTGGCTGAAGAACTAGTATACTTATTCATGTCATTTTGCCGACGTAATAAAGATACATACAAGTGAATGTTCATGTACCCTAGCCTGATTCATGAAGAAACCAACCCCTCATGCGGAATGTATCACTATGATTTGGATTATGTTAGTATTTGTTAAAATTGTTATCCTAAATGTTCAGTATATCGCATAGCCTCAATGCTTTAGTATCTATGTGGTATGGTCTCTTGTTTTTTACAATATAATATTTCAATATAGTTTCCCATTATTGTAGTAGATTGCCTTTCATTTTAAAGTTGTATTACATAACTAAATATTAAGTTTGTAAAATTTATTTTAAGTTATCCTGGTACGATCCCGTATACGTATGTAGGTGTTTAAGGTGTACGTAATAGGTGTACGTAATTAATTAATGTCTAAGCACTTTCATTTAAAATTTTGCAATGAGAAATTAGTAATTTTATTTTAATTTCAAACAACTTTATGCTTAATTTTTAAATAATATAGGTGTACGTAAATACTTGTACGTCAATAGGTGTACGTAAATAGGTGTACGTAAAAAAATAGGTGTACGAATATAGGTGTAAATACAAATTAGGTGTACATAATAGAAATTTTGACATTTATCACATAATTATCATAAAATATACTAATAAGAAAGATAATGTTATTACAAATAAAAGAGTTGCAACTAGAAATAATGTACCCAACTAGACATGCAAAGCAAAAAATCCCTTGTAGTTCAAAATACGATGACAAACATCAATAATTTAAGAGACACGACATGCAAAGAAATACAGACACATAAGGTAACGGCTTTCACCACTCGAGCATCACCTGCCAGCTTGGAACGACGTTCCGAATGAAGCGGAAGAACCTTTCGTTCTCTTGGGCCCAGAAACAAGATATGCACATTGGCTCCTTAAAATCTTCTTCATACCACTGATTGATATATCATGGTTTTTATGGTTTTTAACCATGGTATATATCTTATTTATAGAGTCTTTCTAGTGTTTTTCGAGTCTTTTGGAGTCTTTACAGGTCATAGGTACGTTTGGAGCTTAACTGGAGACTTTGGAGCACTTTGGAGCTAAACAAGGATCAAATTCGCGAAGGACAAATTATGTGCTTTAGTGTCGCTCGACACCATGGAGAGTGACGCTCGACACTTGTTGCAGAAATAAGGAAAACGTGATTTTGTTTCCTGTTTGAAGAAGGAGTTGGGCCCAAAAGTCTCCAATAATTACAAGGAAGCCCAAAACGTGTTTTTAAGTTATAAATAGGGTTTTTAGCCACCTTATATAAACACCTTAGATTTTTTTTTAGAGCTTTTGGGGGAGACAAGTCTGAAACTCTGTTCCGGAGAGAGAAGATTTCGAACCCCTGTTTATTTATCTATTTACTGTTTTTTGCAATCTATTCATTTATGTTTATTGCTTCAATCTCCATGTCTGAGTAGTTAACTTGTTAGGTTTAGGGTTCTCATAAAGGTTTTCTCTGGATGTTTGATTAATTGATTTAGTTAGGGTTCATAATCTATTTAGTTCTTCACCATAGGTTGTTCTTAAAGTTAATTCTGGACTGGCCACCTAGAACTTAGATCTTAGATTAATTGATTGACACGGAAGTGTAATTGAATAACTGGAAAGAACCTAGGGTGAGCAAAGTAGCTATTCGCAAAGGAATTTGGTTTAGATACTTTGTGAACATATCGAACTTGTGCATTAAAGCTGGTTTAAATCTGTAGGATTTGCAAAGGAATTTGGAATTCTAGGATTTTAACTTAGATAATTCTCACAACGGAAGTTGGTTAATTATAATTCTGTGATTCGAGTTCAAGAACCGTGCTTAAACCTGAACCCTGACTAATCGATTGATTTGCATACTCTGATTTCCTGAGAAATACCCTGAGCCTAATTCTTTTCCATATAGTTTACAACCGTTTTGCTTTCATTGTTGCTTTTAATTTCATTGTGTTTGCTTAGCGTAATTCAAGCCTATAGAGTTTATTGAGCGAATCTCTCGTCTCTGTGGTTCGACCCCTATTATACTACAATTGCATATTTGTGCTCTTGCAGAGTAGCTCTAGGGATTAAACTTTGAGCAGATCAAGTTTTGGCGCCGTTGCCGGGGACTTGATTTCGCCATTAAACCTAGTTTTTGAGTTTCGACTAAGTTTTTCTTCTTAGTGTCGAGCGACACCACTTGTGGTGTCGCGCGACACCTTTCTTTTTATAACCTAATTTACTTATTTCGTTTTCTCTCTTTGTTTTCGGTGTTTCAGGTTTATGCATACTCGTGGAACCAGAAGCAACAAGGACATCCCGCTAGTGAATTTGAGCAACGAGGAGCTAGCTGAGTTACAGCGAACGCACAGGAAAGCAAAGGATCCGGCAATGATGGAAAACGCCAACAGACTTGTTCGTGATGATGCTGGAGTCTGGAGAGACCAAGAGGGCCATGTGTGCAATGCGAGAGGCCAAAGGCTTGATGGAGATGGCAACATCATTCCACCAGCACCTATACTAGTGGATGTTGTTGACCAGAATCCACCACCTGCACCGCGTGGGAATGCTGTGATCGTTCCAAATCAGAGGAACGCTCCAGAAGATCGGAATGTGAGGGAACCTGCACCTGCAGCTGGTCGTGGACGAACACTTGGAGATTACAACAGGCCTGAGCAGTTCTATGCAAATCGTTCTGCGATTCGCGCCCCTGCGTTTCAAAGAAACGATTTTGAGCTGAAACCTGTGTACTACACTCTTGTGGGTCAGCATCCTTTCCATGGTCACTCTCATGAGCACCCTATGGATCACATCGAGAGGTTTGAGGACTTGATCACCAGCATCAAATACAATGGAGTGTCCAACGATTTCCTCCTCTGCAAGCTGTTTCCTTATTCTCTTGCTGGAGAAGCAGCTAACTGGTTGAAGCGGTTGGAGCCAGGATCACTCACCACTTGGGAAGAGACCAGGAATGCCTTCCTGCACAACTTCTTTGATGATGCTAGGTCTGAGGAGTTGAGGACGAAAATTTCGACTTTTTCTCAGGAACCAACTAAAGCGTTCAAAGCTTCTTGGGTGCGATTCAAATCGTACCAGCGAGACTGTCCCCATCATGGCTTCAGCGATGTGCAGCTGTTAGGTATCTTCTTCAGAGGTATTGATTGGAGGTATCAGATGGCTCTTGATGCAGCGAGCAATGGGAACTTCAACACCAGATACCCTGAAGACGCTGTTGTGCTTATTGAGAACTTGGCATCTAGTAATAGTACCAAGAATGCAGACTATCAGCGAAAGAAGCAGGGTGGAAACATGGATGGATCGCAGATTGCTGAGGTGAAAGCTAAGCTAGACTCTGTGCATAGCCTTCTAGTGGGTAAGAAGTCCGTCCGATACGCTGCAGAGGTTAAGAATTTCGAACCAGATGAAGCACTTGAGGAAGAGGATGTTAAATTCATCAATGGAGCTGGATTTCAGGGCCAGAGATTTGGTACTCAGTCAGGAAACACGAATTACAATGGAAATAATCAGAGGAGTACCTTCACAGGTAATCAGAACTCTTCTGGTTATAACTCCAAACCTCAGTACCTGTCATCCTACTCCAACAACAGTTTTTCAAGGAACTATGGTTCTCCTCCTACTCAAACTCCAGATAATGAGGTGAAGTCTATGCTGGAACAGATCTTGGAAGGTCAACAGAAGATGACTGTGGATTTCAATGGGAAGATTGATGCTCTGTATCTGGATCTGAATAGAAAAATTGAAGTTCTGAACACTCATGTCAAGAAGCTTGATACTCAGGTTGCTCAGACTGCAGAGTCCATAAAAAGGCATGAAGGATTCCTTCCTGGGAAGATTGATACCAATCCTAGGCATTACTGCAGTGCCATCTCGTTAAGAAGTGGTAAAAAGTTGACTCCTGTGCTGAAAAAGGTGTTTTTGAGGATGAATTCGTGGAGTTGGACGAATCTGAAGAAAATTTCGAAACTGCAGAGCCAGTGTCGAGCGACACCACAACCAGTGTCGCGCGTCACCAATTGCAGAGCAAATCTAGTATTGCTCAAAGTCCGAAATCTGCTGAGGAAAAGGTTTACAAACCTAAGGTTCCTTACCCAAGGAGTCCTAGGAAGTCCAAGCATAAGATAGATGATGCCAGATGCAAGGCTTTGATGGAGAAGCTTGTGATTGAGATTCCTTTGGTTGATGCTGTGAAGATTGCTCCTACTCTCAGACACTATGTGAAGAGGATGGTGACTAATAATCTGAGTCATGAGGAAGGAGTGATGATGATTTCTGAACAAGTCAGTGCTGTGATTCAGAATAAGATGCCAGAGAAACTCGCAGACCCAGGAAGCTTTGTTTTGGACTGCTCTATCTTCTCAGAGAGGTTCAAGAGATCGCTGTGTGATCTTGGTTTGAGTGTCAACCTCATGCCATACTCTGTAGCTGTAAGCCTTGGAATGACTGATTTCAAACCAACTAATATCTCTCTAATCCTAGCAGATCGATCTAAAAGAATTCCAAAAAGTGTCTTGGAGGATGTTCCGATTAAAGTTGGTGATTGCATAATTCCTACAGATTTCGTGGTTCTGGAATATGGAGAGGAACCCAAAGATCCTCTTATCCTAGGAAGATCGTTTTTAGCTACAGCTGGAGCGGTGATTGATGTCAAGCATGGTAACCTTGATCTCCACCTAGGAGATACCATCATGACTTTTAAGATGGAGAAGCTGAAGGATTCAACCATCGATGGTCAGACATTCCAAGTCAGTGAAATACCTGAAGTGATAGTTGGAGATCAGAACGTGTTTGATGCTGAGAAGGTGAGAGATCAACCTGAGTTGACGAAAACGTCTACAGAACTAGTGACTGCTGTTGATCAATAAGCTCAAAACATCTCACTCCATTCATCTCCACCAAACCAAAGATACGCACCTCTTAAGCCTAATCCTAATTCTTGTGATATCATCAAAATTGATTTGAAAGATGCAGATTCGGTCTCTCGACGCAAGCTACGAGATTATCGTAGAACACTTGGTTTTTCTATTGATGATATTGCGGGGAACAGGTTGAAGCCGTCCAAACACAGATCTCACCCTGGTGCTATTCCTGCATTCCTTGGACGACCTCATGCGTACAACGCCTACACACCACCATGGATGAGACGACTTTCACAGAGGCACTCTTTGCTACTGTCTGATCCACCAGATGCATAGTCTATCCATAGTCAAGCTAATGACTTAAAACAAGCGCTTGGTGGAAGGCAATTCACTGGTAAGTCTGTACATAAGTCCTTTTGTTTCAGCTAACTTTCGTTTTTTGTTTTGGTGTTTTAGGTGTAGCAGTGTCGGTCGACACCAGTCAAAAAAAAAAAAAAAAAAAAAAGGAAATCAGGAAACCGGAGTCGAACCAGAAATTCGGAGTGATCTGCTGCAATTTGGTACGAGGATAACAAGTGTCGCACGACACCATCATCAGTGTCGCTCGACACCATCATTACAGCCAGGTAAGTTCTCTGTTTTTCCTGCGTTTCTATGTTTCTTGCCTTTTGTTTCACCAACTTCGGACTAGATAACACTGGGGACAGTGTTGTTTAAGTCTGGGGGAGGTAGTCGCTGACATTGTGTTTGTTTTTCTTATGAGTCAGTCGTGTCAAAACGTTTTTGAGTCAAAATTTGTTGGAGATTATGATGCTTTTCCTGGAATTATTGTGCTGACCTTTCATCTAAGTGACCACTGCTGCAGATTCAGTCTAGATCCGACTAATGAAAAATCTAAAGGCTGACCAGTTGACTAGAGGCGTCCATGTTTCCAACAGAATCCACTAACCTGAGCTAATTTCTGAACTCTTTCTTTTACCTCATTGATGTGACTGATGTTCCTAGAGCTTGATTCCTCGTTCATACTTGACAAATGAAAGCCTGTGTGAAATCGAATGTTGGTGCTTCTCTCCCTGTGACGTGCTTAAAGCTAAAAAAGTCAAGAAAAATAAAGAAAAAGGCAAAAAGATTGAGATGATTTTAGCTTAGGAGTGAAGGGCTAGGAAAATTTCCAAGGATCTCATTATTTCACTTCTAAGTTGGAATGATCACACAAAGGAAGGAAGCGAGGGGTAGGAAAGTTTCCTATGACCCCACTATTCGCTGAAAACTTTTGATACAAGGTAAGGGGACAACTCGGGGACTCGATGGCAAACACCATCAGTACTCGCAGCTTTACCCTTATCGAGTATATGCCATAAAAAAAAAAGATGATGAGTGTGCGAAAAGAATAAGTCTGGGGGAGAGAAAAGTACCAAAGTGTGTATGGCTGATTTGTTTGAGTATAGTACGGGAAAGAATCTGGAAGGTTCTTGGCATTGGAATCATCAGTGAGACCCAGCGATGAGGGTTTATGGACAATGTTGTGGAATTTCGGATTTAATCTGGAAAGCTATGAATGTCTGCGGAGAAGTACATGGTGGTTCGATTTGGAATGATGAAGCAGTAGTTGAGTTGCAGGGTGATCGGTCAAAGCGATGTTCCAATGAAAGGTTGAGTCTCCGTGTTTTCAAACCTCTTTCTCTTATTTGGTATTCTGTTTGTTTGAGGGCAAGCAAATGCTAAGTCTAGGGGAGTTGATATATCATGGTTTTTATGGTTTTTAACCATGGTATATATCTTATTTATAGAGTCTTTCTAGTGTTTTTCGAGTCTTTTGGAGTCTTTACAGGTCATAGGTACGTTTGGAGCTTAACTGGATACTTTGGAGCACTTTGGAGCTAAACAAGGATCAAATTCACGAAGGACAAATTATGTGCTTTAGTGTCGCTCGACACCATGGAGAGTGACGCTCGACACTTGTTGCAGAAATAAGGAAAACGTGATTTTGTTTCCTGTTTGAAGAAGGAGTTGGGCCCAAAAGTCTCCAATAATTACAAGGAAGCCCAAAACGTGTTTTTAAGTTATAAATAGGGTTTTTAGCCACCTTATCAACACCTTAGATTTTCTTTGAGAGCTTTTGGGGGAGACAAGTCTGAAACTCTGTTACAGAGAGAGAAGATTTCGAACCCCTGTTTATTTATCTATTTACTGTTTTCTGCAATCTATTCATTTATGTTTATTGCTTCAATCTCCATGTCTGAGTAGTTAACTTGTTAGGTTTAGGGTTCTCATAAAGGTTTTCTCTGGATGTTTGATTAATTGATTTAGTTAGGGTTCATAATCTATTTAGTTCTTCACCATAGGTTGTTCTTAAAGCTAATTCTGGACTGGTCACCTAGAACTTAGATCTTAGGTTAATTGATTGACACGGAAGTGTAATTGAATAACTGGAAAGAACCTAGGGTGAGCAAAGTAGCTATTCGCAAAGGAATTTGGTTTAGATACTTTGTGAACATATCGAACTTGTGCATTAAAGCTGGTTTAAATCTGTAGGATTTGCAAAGGAATTTGGAATTCTAGGATTTTAACTTAGATAATTCTCACAACAGAAGTTGGTTAATTATAATTCTGTGATTCGAGTTCAAAAACCGTGCTTAAACCTGAACCCTGACTAATCGATTGATTTGCATACTCTGATTTCCTGAGAAATACCCTGAGCCTAATTCTTTTCCATATAGTTTACAACCGTTTTGCTTTCATTGTTGCTTTTAATTTCATTGTGTTTGCTTAGCGTAATTCAAGCCTATAGAGTTATTGAGCGAATCTCTCGTCTCTGTGGTTCGACCCCTATTATACTACAATTGCATATCTGTGCTCTTGCAGAGTAGCTCTAGAGATTAAACTTTGAGCAGATCACTGATGCCAGTAATTAATAACCCCGCAGTGACAGCTGTAGAGCGCATGGAATCTCGTTTCAAAGGCAGCCGCTTTCTATGTAAAATCGATTGGCAAGTCGAAATTCCATTCATGTTGAATGGGGGCCAGCAAAGTCATGCTCATCTTCCTCCGATTTTGCTTGGTGAGCCTGCCCAAATAGTCCTCAGCACGGACGAAGTCTTCCGACACTGCTCTGAGCCACATCCCGTACACAAAAATGGCTTGCTCGTAGCCTCTGTCTGCAGCATCCCTTATCAATTCCACGCCTTCACCATCGTGGAAAAAAAAGTATGCTTGCATCCCCCTCTGAAAAATAACCCCTGGAACCGCCACAGGTTCATGGAGGATGAGGGCAGGATCAACCGCTTGATAGAAACCCATGCTTGTAGCGATATTGTTGAAACGAGAGCATACAACACGAAGGCGGGCTATTTCCCTTAAAGATGGGTTTGTAGCGGCCATAATACTTTCCAGAAATTCATCAGGGAGTGAGAGAAGATGGCAAAAAGCACCATCACCACCTCTGTTTCTCCTTTGAACCATGATTTATTTCGAAGAGAAGAGAAAGAGAATGGATAGAAAAAGGGATTGAGGCAGAAGAGAATGGATTGAAAATGGATTGAAAGAGGAAGTTATGATAGTTCTCAATAGGATGTTACGGTGAAGGGATTGAATTTAAAGAGGTAGTGCGGTTTTAATAGAGCCGAATAGCTGTATGAAGAAGGACATTGAACAGAGACAAAAAGGTGTCTTTTCGTTTGCTCGCAAAATTAAATTACCATAATAAATACAGAGCATAACCAAAACCAAACAAAATGACGTATTTAACTTTCAATACTTTTATGATTTAAAAATTTTCAAATAAGCCTCTCTTTCTTTATGATTTAAAATTCAATTCTTTCAGATTTAATTACAATTACAATATAAAGTCAGATTTAATTTAAATATTAATAACAAGTCAGAATTATTTTATCATTATAAATTTTGGAAACTAAATTTTCTTATCATCATTAGCTTTTCAGATTTCTCAACACACGTTAATTGAGATATGGAAACAGATTGAGTCCACATTGACGAAATCATTATTAATTTTTCATAATTATGCATACAGAGAGAGGTAAAGTGAGACTTTAAAGAGATAATGTCTTTTGTATACCATATCTTCTCGGAAAACTCCCACAACTCCCCACCAATTATAAGTAAAGAGGAAAAAATTAAAGAATTTGGACACACAAAATAGATAATATGTAATAATTATCTTTTAACATTCAGATGTACAAATTTAGGTGTACACATCCTAAACAAAAGACAAAAAATATATAAAATTTCAATCCAATTAGATATGAAGTACATATTGAGTCCAGATTGAGGTGTTCATTATTAGTTTTTTCATAATTAGGCGTACAGAGAGAGGTAAACTGAGACTTTAAAGAGATAAGAGATAATGCTTCTCGAAAAACTACCACAACTACCCGCCGATTTTAATTAAAGTGAAACAAAATTTAAGACTACAGAGAAACAAAATAATTTGTGATAAATATCTTTTATATTAAGGCGTACAAAATTAGGTGTACAGATCCTAAACAAAAGATAAAATCAGAAAAATAAGAAATGTCGATATAATTCGATTAAATAACCTAAAAAACCATATTCCAGGATACTTCTGAAATAACAGCAAAATATGCTAATTATATTAAACTTGAAATTAGTTGGTGTACACAATGAAATTACTTGGTGTACACAACGACGAGGTGTACCCACCGAAACTGTTTGACTTTCACCACATATTCACCATTTTCTACGGACGGCCCTGATTCACTGCATAACAAACAAATATGAAGAACTTTTGCATCTCCTATGCCCAGAAACACGAGGTGCACATGCTTGGTCCCTTTAACATTTCGTCATACCAATCAAGTTGAGCATTGGCAACTCCACAGCCACATGACCAAAGTTTCCTAAACTGAAGATTAGTTTCATATCTCCTTTTGGAGAATTCATCAGGCAAATTATTGACATAACCACGCTCACCGCCATTAATAATTTTTCGAATTATCCTCCTCATTGCCCCTCTGCCTAGTTTTGAAAGATACTCCTCACCCACGGGGTCTTGGACCACTGCTTTCATGTACATCCCATACATGTAAACACCAATTTTGTACCCCATATCTGCAGATTCCGTGATGAGTTTTATGCCACAATTGTCACCACAGCAGTAGTAGTCTTGCATCCCCTTCATGAACAGCAAACCCGGATTGCGTGCCTCATACATTGTCCTCAACAAGTTGGGAAACTCCCAACTTGCGATAAAAGGCATATCGAAGTCTTCAGGAATAGGCCTCTCTAATTCCACGGAATCAACCGATGCTAGAAATTTTTTGGTTATTGTGCAGGCCTGGAACCGTTTGCAAACTTGTTTTAGGGTGCAAATTTGTTGGACCGAGTTGCAACTGTATGCGAGAACCTTTTCCAATAGTTCGTCGGATAGCGCCATTAGAGGGGAGCCACTATCACGGATCTCTGCATCGCATCGTCCTCTCTTTTGTGCCATAGTTAATTTTTGTGTATTGAAGGAGGAGGTTGACTCGAGGAGGATTTTAATTTTTGAGGAAAACGGTTGTTTATGTGGAATAAGTGCGGTTTCGAATGAAATGAGGCAAATAGAGGAGATGGAGAAACCACAGTTATAATTTTAACATAAAATATGGTTCGTTAAAGGGTGTCTTCGTTCAATTATAAAATAGACATATATATAATTAATTAATAATTAATACTAACTGAGCGTATACATTAAATGTGGTTACCGTTAAGATTGTACATTTGGTGTGTACACCAAATTTTTCTTGTACACAAATTTGATGTACACCAATTTGATGTACACTTAAATGCATTTTGGTGTACAGGTACCAAATTAATACGGAGCAAAGTATTCACACCCAATTAATACAAACTAAAGTAAACTAAAGTTTAAGCATATAAATTATCAAATGTACCAACATCCTAAATATTATCAAGCACATAATCCAACAACTACACCTTTCATAAACTGTTAAGTTCAACATTAGTACACCATTCATCCTAAGTGTTGGCAACAGCCAGATTGCCAACAAACTCTTCGTATGAGTCCATGGCGTATTTTTCCCTAAATCTGTCAACGTCATCGTCCGTTATCGAACCCATATCCTCCGCTCCAAGCCCTGTACATGCATCTAAAAATTTGGCCGCACATGGACCACAGTCACCAGATCTCGCATTCTGATATATGCCCTCCGAACGACTCCATGTGTAAGGGGTGGTGCTAGCCCTTCCGTTAATTTGCTATCCAAATAACGCTTCAATATAAATGGCATACTTTGACAAATGAGCGCCATATACTGCTCCACAGCCGTTTCATCATTATGACTGATGAATGAGTCCAAAATCTCTACTATTTTAAAGTCAACTACAAAGCCCACCCAATGCTTAAACCCTCAGTTCATTGGAACGTAGACAATGTACATAAACCGTAGAAACATTTGTCTCTCACGCTGAATAGCCCACTTTGTAGGTTTTCTCATTACAATGCCCTGAATGGTTTTTCCCTAGTCATAATGACTTTTGTCTGCAGATATGAAAGCCTTGTAGTTGTTGACGATGATGGATATGAACAAGGTGTCTACAAATGCTACCCTGTCTTTAAAGTATATTTGACCTCTACGTCTCCAAAGCATGGCCATTCTGACTTGCAGTGCTGATTATGAAGATAATCAAAAAATAAATAACAGATAATACAGATAATTAAAAAAAAATCATTAGGTAGTCGCTATGTACTTACCATTGTGTTAACCCACTCAGTAGGGTTCACAATTTGTAGGAAGAATTGATTGTTCACAGTATGACCAATGACAATGCAAAAGTTGCTGTAGTGAGAGCAATTGGTAAATGATAATAATGAAAGTTTTAGCATAAATTGCATTGCATACGATATAACTTACATGTTCCTTTCACGCGATAATAACTCTTGGAATGCCTTGAACTGGTCTTGTTCCACTGTTTCGAGGGGTTTGTATGCATCTTTCGATCTGGATACAAATAGAGCTTTCACCTTTTCATCTGCGGTGTAAAGATCTCGAATCTTGTCCGACCTTACGCGTGCGCGTTTCCTCTACCTCTTCCTCGTCCTGTTCGTCTTCCTCTTCCTCTTCTATTTCTCTTTAGGCCAGAAGATCCCTCAACATCTTGTGGGGGGTTTTGGAGTACAAGAGGTCTTATGTGAAGCATCACTTGCATCCTCAGGTGCAGTATGGTAATCTTTCGCCGCATTTGAGTCCTCAGCCATGAGTTCCTGCATGAATGCAACTTCGGCATCCTCTACCTCATCTCCCCAACGCAACTCATTCTGTTGGTCATTGTCACCAATATTCACTACCATCTGTTTCACAGACAACTGACACACACAAAAAAATTTGCAAAATTACCAACAGAATCACAAACTACTTATAAGACAAGTACTACAAATAAGACTAAATATAATACTACACATAAGACTTAGCAGAGGGTCGGATTCCACGGCAAGTATGTCCTCAAGATGCAATAGTGTGATAACATTTTGACAACCTTCGGGATCTTCAATGGAAGTTTTTAAGTTATCAGGTTGAGGAATTTTGGAGACCAACATTGATATAGATTGGAGGGCCATGAGTTGTAGTGATAGAGGGAACCTGAAGCATGAAGAAAAGTCAGAAGAAAGCCCAGGGGTGTTTTCTGTTTAAGTTGACGACACAATCATGTTAAAAGATTCTCCATTTTCTCGGCGTCCGTGACTGGCTTCGGAGCTTGAAAACGAGATACTGTTATGTTAAATGATACCCTACACCATGGATACTGCATGAAGCTATCCAAGTCAGTCAACATCTCTACGTATTTCTCGGTCAAAGCCAGATTTTTGCAAAAGAAAACACCGTCAACAAGAACGATGAGGGCCAATGGTAGCCGTTTCCATCGGGGTAGATCCGGATCCTTTAGCATTTCAAGCACTTCAAACACGTTCATAGCAGTCGCTCTTCCAAATAGGTCTTTCCACATTCCCGTCTTTCCGACATCATCTTCTTCTGCAATGCTACAGGTTTGGGATTGCAATTCAATCCAGTGATTTCCTTAAACTCCTGTATCGAATATTTCAGAGGCTGTCCACCAAAGACGAACCAAATCTCATGTTTCTTCGTGGTCACAAGTTATCGTGATAGAAGAGGATGGACTAGTTTGGCGCTGTTGCAACATCTTGCAAAAGGTAGATGGAATAGCTTCCCAAACTGGGAATGGAGTAGCTTCTCAAAATCTTCAGTACCCTTTAACGCTTCAACAAGGAGGCCAATTACATTGGCCTTTGAATATATGTTTAACCGAGCACCAACGGGGTAGCAACCATCGCCGAGGATCCTTCTTGCTAGTTTTTCCGAAAGGTTATTTGAACCTTCACCATCTTCCATGCCTGATATTTGAACCAAAACAACAAATCCAAAATGCAGGGAGCATATAATATTCTGGAGAAACATTGAAATGCAAACCACGGGGGAATTTCGGGGAAAGGAGTTCGAAGGAGAAAACAGGGATCTAGAAAAACTACCCTATTCATATGCTCTCATATATAAACTTCTGTAACTGTTTTCTAGATGGTATAAGAGTAATACAACCGTTTGAATTCAATGTAGACATAAGAAACCACTACTAGAGTTAATAAACCGCTAATAATTCAATCAGGCCAATCAGGTAAACCGTTTCAATCTTAATTAGAGTTAACAAACCGCTACCCTAGTTCATACAAGGTCGAAGTTCATAAAAGTAACTTACTTTTAGAATTCTGAGTAGGCCAGTCTAGAAGAAGAGGAGAGAATTGTACTTTGGAACTACACCGCCGGCGTGGATTGAGACGAGTCACGTGGATGGAATCTTCAACCCGGTCACTCGGCCGCGGTGGCATGGGCGGCATGGGCGGCTTCTCCGTCAGAGGTGTCTTTGACGATTTTATATCTCTCGGCAGCATTACAACGGTAAATCGGAGGACTAATCGGAGATGGATTGACGGAGATGCTAGATTGACTACGTCGAGATGTGGATCCCAAAATTTTTTTTTATTTAGATGTCGTCGATAAATTATACATTGGTTTTACTTCGGTTTATGATATTGGACTTTGGTTTATGATATTGGACCTTGGTTTAGCAAATCGGATTTTACCAGAAATATTTAGTTATTTTAGTTCAGCAATGAAAATTTTGAAAATAAAAAATAGCCTTAAATGCCTAGCGGGAACATAAACAGTAAACACAACTCAATCCTTCCTTGGTTTTAAAAACTACCCATTCATCTAATTTATAACTTAAAAACTACTCATACATCAATTTTCCCTTCTTTTAATTTGTTAATGATTCTCCACTCTCAACTTAATAAATTTCATTAGTTTTTAAGAGAATTGATTCAACTCTATGATTTTTTTATTTTATTTTGTATCATCTTATATATTAATCTTCAATTTTTTGGAAAACACAATAACCTCGATTGTTTGCAGGTTTTAGAATAGATTTTGGTTTTTGTTTTTCCAAAAACCAATATTCAACCAATCATGATTCTGGTCAAAGAGATTCCATAATTTGTAGAAAACTTAGATTTTTTATAGATTTACCAATTCCTTTTAGGAACCAGAATCTCTATTCTATAGGTTTTTCCCCATTAATTTTCAAATTTTTTTATTATCATTTGTTTTGAAAATTTTTTCCCTTCTAATTTTAGGCATCAACTTATCTACATAAGAAACAACTGTATACATAACCTTCTCAACCAAACACACAAATACAAAAAAACAAATCTCATGTTACAAACCAAGTTGAATTTCTTAGATAAGGTTACTTAATTACTTTTAAGTACAGAAAAATTTTGCATACTTCATCTATAGCATGTAAACGAGGAACCAAAAAAAGTTACATATGACTTTGTGACGAATGAAGCCTACATGAGACGAACTGAAATTTATGAGCGAGCACAGAATAATAAGTTGGAACATGCAATTGACTCATTGCTAACGCTCTCGGATCTTCAATATAACTGATCATTATATTGGGGAGCGGTGACTGTACTTCAAACCAACAAGACACATGCACGTGTTTATCTCACATTAGCAAATGACAATGCTAGACTAATACTGTGAATGGTAACTGTGAACTAGTAAACGCAAGACGGTATTTGTATACTCCACTTTCATATTACCAATGAGCAATGTTATATGAAGTGCGTTACAATTTTGTTTTTTTTTAATAAAAAAATAAAATGTATAAGTGTGTTCCAATTTTTATGAATGATTGTGTGGAACCGTACAGCACAGTAAAAACACTGGTATTTTAGGGTCCGAATGATAACAACGTTTGTGGTTGTGCGGGAAAAGTGGTTTAAAAGTGTGGTACGGTTCAACTGCGGTACGTGCAGGGGAAAGATAACTGCGGTTTGTATTTAATAAGTGGTATAAAATAATGTTTGATTGGTAAAAAACAACTTGCGGTTGACAATAAAATGTCTGAATGGTGAATAAGACTAAAACGGTAAAGACTACAGATTATAGATAAGTATATTAGAAAATATATAATAATTAATTAATTGTAATTAAGTTATTTATTTTGATTAATAAATTAAAAATTGTATAAATTTATGAACTTCAATATGGTTTAACTGCGATAACAACAGGAAAAAATATGATTAATACATAATAAGTTGTACAAAACAATGTTTGATTAGTAAAAAAAATACTTGTGGAATGTATGATATTTTAATTTTTTTTTTAAAGTCTGACTTTTCACATTCACCAATCAAGACTAATGTTAAGAGTCTCGGTATTTGATTGTGCAAAAAAAATGATTTAAGAGTATAGTACAAAAATGGTTCAAGTGTGGTACATGCAAGATAAATAACTAAACAAAAATTTAACACAAATGGTTAGCCGAACACAAAAAAATGTTTGACTCTTTATCTTATTGGAGAGAACAAAATTCTCTTTTTTTCTTTGCAAATGAGGAAAAGGAAAAAATATTGTGCAATTTTAATTAATAAATTTTTTTATATGTTTATTTATTGGTTAGCGATTTTGTTTGTCCTGCTGTGTTTTACCTGTGGTATAAACTCAAGTGCGTTACTGCATCTGCTGTGAGTAATATAGTTGTCTCGAAAAACGTGAGCATATTTGAAAAAATGCATATATATGTTAAAACATATGTGTTTGGTGATTTAAATGTTTTTCTTTGTTTGCAGACATGGCTTCAGCTAGCGGCTCAAAGGATTATCCCCAAAGATTGTACCCGGAAGGCAAATCTCTTTTGCTGAAGAAGAGTTGTCATCATAACTGCAAGCTTCATGAGTTCATCATGATGATCAGGGATCACCTTGGGGAAGAAATTTACAACGACATCATGAATAATTCTCAAGTTGGCGTGCTACTGAAGCTTGCATTGACTTCGTTCATATGGAGTGCTAAGAAGGTTCAGTATTTTGTGAGCAACCAACTGAAGGTGGATAGGAATCATGAGTTATGGACTCTTATTGGAGGTCGCCCGGTTAGATTTTCACTCTTAGAGTATGCTGAAATCACGGGGCTAAACTGTGACCCAATTGATCCCAATGACAAGTTGGAAATAGATCACACCGAATTTTGGGCCGAGATTGGAGTGAGAGGTGGGGAAGGCCCTAATTGGAATGAGTTAGAAGCTCGGATGAAAACTTGCCAAGCATGGACTTATGAGAAGAAGAAGATGTTGGCGTTGCTTTTCATTTTGCATGTTGGCGTATTGGGACTTCACCGCAACAGTCGAATCCCGTTGGCTTTAGCCAAAACAGTTATGGATGAAGCAGCTTTCGAGAGACAGCCGTGGGGTCGTTATGGATTCCATGAACTAATTTATTCCATCAAGATTGCTAACTTGGGGGGAGCACGATACACTCTCCACGGATGTGTACAGGCAATGCTTGTTTGGGGTTATGAGTGCATCCCTATATTGGCTGAGAGAGCAGGGAAAATACGCCCCGATGTAGATGACTCGGTTGTTCCTCTTCTTAGGTGGACTTCATCACGGTGTCGTTATGTTTTCGAGACTCTTTTGGAGATGGATAAGAGTGAAACCGAGGACCACAAGGTACTTGTACCTTAGCAGCTATTTAGTTGGTAGAGTTTTTTGATAATAGCTTAGTGTTTGGTAGAGTTATTTATTATACAACAATTTGTGGTAGAGTTAGTAAATGTGGTAGAATTTAACATTTGGTAGAGTTTTTACAATTTGGTAGAGTTTTAACATTTTGGTAGAGTTTTTACATTTTGGTAGAGTTTGTACAGTTTGGTAGAGTTTTTACATTTTGGTAGAGTTTTTGATTCAGTTTGATAGATTTATTAATATCATGGTAGATTTATTAATATCATTTTCTATGGCATGGCAGGTTCGGGTTAGACATCTAATGGTGGTGAAGCCCTTGGAGGAAATATATCCTGTCTGGGAAGGAGAACCCCGACGTGTAGACGTCGATATAAAGGTGCATAACATGATATGCGATATTCTGGATGGAAGCTTGGATGAGGGGTTCTGGTAATCTCCCAAAAACGTAGGTGGCGATGCAACAGGTGGCGCTGCAACAGTTCAGACGCCGAAACAGTCGAAGAGGAAGTTGGAAACTCCACGCGTGGAGAAGAAAAAGAAAGAGAAGGTGAAAGAGGCTGAAGCAACGGATTCAACTCCGAGAAGCAAAAGGAGAAGGGAAAGAGAGGCAAGGAAAGAAGAGACGAAGCACGAAAACAAGGAGAAAAAGAAACTTAAGAAGGAGGATGAGGAAGAAAGGTTGTTTCTCGGCTATCGGCGGCTGTATGCCTAAACCCAGAAACCCTAGTTTTTGTGTGAGTGGTAGACTTTTTAAATATGTAGTAGAGTTTAGGTATTTTCATTTATAGTAGACTTT
>NW_006256486.1:6181107-6185245 GCF_000478725.1 Eutrema salsugineum
GCGTAGCACAAAGCAATTTTGTTTCATTTATAGTAGACTTTTCTTTTCTTTTATGGTAGACTTTTCTTTATTTTGATTTGTGTTGTTTAGTACTTTTCTTATCGACACAGACAATGCCGAGCTATAGCGACAGTTCTTCTGAAGAGCCGGAAATGGATACGTTAAAGTGGTTGGGTTTTGGGGACTTTGGGATTCCAGAGAAGTGTTTTTTGTGGTCGGGATATGATCCTCAAATCAATGCCTGGTGATACGCACGCAACACCTGGCCGTAGGTACTACACTTGTCCATTCTGGTTGAAGAAGGTAAGTAGCTTGAGTATTTCACATAAGTTTTCTTAAAAATATCCATTTGTTAATCTTTAGTTAACTGTTGTGATACTTAATGTATGAGATTGGCCTGATGTATGTAGGGGAATCCAGACCATATCTGGAAATGGTGGGATGAGGCTGTTACAGAGGAATTGGAACGGTTGAAGATTGGCCTTGAGCAGAATAAGGAGAAATTGCAATAGCTTAGCAGGGCTCACGCTTTTGATCCTCGTTTCATGCGTTTGGAGAATCGTTTCCAGTCATTGGAGAGGTCTATGGAATGCAATGACTTGGTCGGAGACATTCCGGAAATGAAAGATGAGATACTCCGGCTTCTAGGCGACTTTGTTTAGATGACGGAGCAAAACGCCAGAGGTGACCACTACTTGATGCTGGCGTTGCTGTTCGTGTTTGCAGCCATTGCGTATATGATAACGTACAAGTCTGTTTCCTTATGTTTAGTAGATTTATATTAAGTAGAATGGTAGACTTATATTATATTGTTGGTAGATTTGTTGTAAAAGACTTGTCATGTTCCCAATTACAGTCGAACGAATGGTAGACTTATATTATATTGTTGGTAGATTTGTTATAATTAATAGCTTTCGAAATGAATAACACATAAATCTACTTAACACAACATAAATAACACAACATAACTTTCATATAAGTCTACTTCATAATAAAAACAAATCTACTTAACAGAAGTCTTTCAACAAACATGAAAGTACAACTACTGATGCAATCAACGTGGCCAATCCATAGCAAACGACGGTACTACCCACCAGAAATTGGCACACTCCAATTTCCAGAAGCAGGATTCACAAAGTTGATCCCCATACGTCTCTAGCAGGTATTCATCTCCCATCCATTGCATGTCTGGTACTTTGAGACAACCACAAATCCTTGTACTTAAAGACTTTTTATAAGCCTGGAAAATCATTTCCACCAGTTCCTCGGGCTTCTGGAAATTGAACGCAGGCATGAAGATCTTTTCCATTGTCAATCTCATTTTCTTTGCATCTTCCTGGGAGAGAGCTTTAACAGAGTTGAATACCTCTGATGTGCCATCCATGGTTAGATGTAACATAGTGTGGCAGTACTTACCCATGAGAAATCCATTGTCTGATGCCATTTTAATGAAATCACACCCTGCTTGGAGGCTATGTTCGAAGAAAATCAGCGATAAACCTCTTCGCAATTGGGCGGATGGATTTCCTGCCGCCAAGCACCGACTGAAGAATGCACCGACCCTTCCATGAACATCCCACTTCCACGGCAAGATAATGTTGATTAAATCAACATTCCTAAGAAAACCCGCTTCGTTAGAGATGTTGTTAAGTGTTTTCGACGAAACTTTTGCAAGACAAAGATCCGCATACGAGTTTGAAGATATTTTTAACAATATCTCGTACAAAAGATCAGAAGGAAGCGACTCGAGATTCGCCATAGGAAAATCGGGATGGGAAATGAATCGTCTCGGTTGTGGTATTTATAGAGAACTCACAAGAACTCGAGTCGTCTCGATTTAGAGAACTCACAAGAGAACTCGAGTCAAGAGAAGCTCTCGAAATCGATGCAACTGTTCGTTGGGAAATGAATCAAGAGAAGTTCTCTAAATCGATGCGACGGTTCGTTGGTAACGGTTTATGGTTACCGTTACCATAAGTCTACCATATGGACGAAAATTGCAAGACGTACAACACTGCAACCATAAGTCTACCAAACAGTAGGTTTTTTTGTAGATAAAACAATTCTTTTAGGACAAAAAAGTAATTTTACTCCATAAAGTCAAATGTCTGCCAAACATTAACTACTAAGTCTACCTCAAGCATGACAAATAACTCTACCATATAAACAAGTCTACCATAAGCATGTCATATGTCTACCAAATCAAGGTTAACTCTGTAAATACCAAACTTAATTAATCTACCACATTGTTATTTCACAAAGTCTACCATACGGCCGATAAGTCTACCAGATTACATAAACTCTACCAAACATACAAACAAATCTACCAACATCTTGTAAGTCTACTTCATGTCATTATTAATCTACCACAAATCAGAATGAAATTTATTTAAAATATAAGTCTACCACAAAACAAACATATCTAATTATCTACCACACCACAAATAAATCTACCAACAGTTTGTAAGTCTACCTCATGTAACATATAATCTACCACTCACCGGAATAAATTTTAAGTGAAATAAGTCTACCACAAGTCAAACAAATCTACTACAATAGCGAAAACTCTACCAACTATATATAACTCTACCATTAAACAGATATATCTACCGCACGTATTGACAACTTTTTTCACATAAATCTACCGCTAAAGAAAATAAGTCTACCAACTCAGAAAATAAATCTACTTCATTGTCAATAAATCTACCGAAAAAGTCAACTATGCGAGAAATTCAACGCTTTTGTTAACAAGTCTACCAAAACTTTTGACAAGTCTGCCATTCATAACAACAAATCTACCGAAACATAATAAATCTACCTCTCATCGTCAAAACTCTACCAAGAAAAATCTACCAACATTTAAAAACTCTACCAACTCTTGAATAAATCTACCATCGCCCTAATAACTCTACCAACAAAATTTCTGCGTTGACCAAATTTTCATAAGTCTACCGCCATTGCTTGGTAGACTTATTAAATTTTGAACGCATAAATCTGCCTACGTGGCATTAAAAAGTAATGGCATTTTCGTAATAAGGTTTTTTTCAACAAAGGCGAAAAGGGTGTTTTAGGTATGCTAGGTTAGTTTTGTAAAAAAAATAAAAGTGCGTCGAACCAGTAATATAGATACTTTCTAAGGTTAGTGTAGTAATCCTCTATTTTTTTTATATGGATTTGTGATTTTCCTCATGATAACCTATCAGCAATTGACAACTTCTAGACGCTATTAATTTTGTTCTGAACTAATTATATCAAAGCCACTTACTAACTACTGTCTTATATATCATGTTTGCTTGGCATTTTTATTCAGGTTATTTTCTTCTTTACCATAGTTTTATATCATTTAATTTTCAAACTCATGCATAGAAGGAAAATAAAAGCTGATAAACAAGTTTACTTAACCATAGTAAGGGTCTGCGTAAACGTTTTGCAAAATACATAAGAGGTACACTTCTTTTTCCATTTCATAATCAAATTAAAATTTGGTGCTTTTTTTCATGATCTTAACTCAATGTAGGAGGAGTGGAGAGAAGGCTTGGTGGCTTTAAGAGCTGGAACAATATATAAATTGAAGAAAGCCCTCCGGAACTTGAGAAAGAGGTAAAATCTTATGCTTTTTTTTTTCTTTTCTTACGTCGTTTGTCTCTTTAAGTTAAAGGTCAGGAGGCGATCAAATTTTACAAATTTCTATGCTTATACCTCCGCTATTTTTAATAAGTAAGACTAGACTTAGCTCTCGCATCAGATATATGTATTAGGCATATACACTTTCATATATTATGTTTTTGTGACATTTGTTTACTATACAGTGCAGAGAAATAAAGAAGAGCATACACATGGAAATTATTTGCCAACTCCTACGTATTGTTATGGGATCGATGAAAAACTGAGGATTTCAAGCGTTATATTAAAATTTTAGGTATCTTGAGATGATTAAAATCATATGGTTGGCGTAAATTTATTGCAAAGCAGCGAGCATACATATATCTTTCCTTTGTTTTTCCTTTTGGATAACTAGGAAATTCTGGGCCAAGGCTCGTAAATCTTCCTAGGTCCGGACCAGCCTTTAATAATTTACCCGTCCCAGCTGCCATTCGATCCTGTAACCTCTTGGATTACTCCAAGATACTTTTTCAGA
>NW_006256486.1:6187453-6188683 GCF_000478725.1 Eutrema salsugineum
TTTCAGATGACTCATGTAATGGCATAATAATCCTTATTACTATGTATCACCTAAAATGAGAAATTTTAAATTAAAATCACTTCTCGATAGATTTTTTCAACTAAAACTCGTATTTTAGTCTTTACAACAAAATCCATCATTTAGTATGTAAATTTAAAATGTACAAATAAAGAAGAAAAATCGGGAATGCATATGACCATTTATATCTTTCGGTCAACTTTGAATTTATTTTTCTTTCTAGTTTACATAAACATTATAAAAAATGAAATTTGTCTTGCTGATCGGTAGGACAGTTTGTAATGTTCTTTCTTTTTCTTCTGCTTTTGTTTTTAGATTTTATTTTTTCTTGTTTTCAAAATCTAACTAGTTGGTTTGCCCACGCCCTGCTCGGACCGCAGAGTTTCAGAATCTTGTCGAACTAATTATGTGGTATTAAAATCATTAGAGAATACTTTTTCTTTTTAAATGTATATATAAAACTTATTGTCAATGAGCTCTCTGATCATGATTAAGGAGTTTCTGATCAGCAGAGATATTGCAATATATACAATCTTTTTCAACACTTTTTTGTAACTGTATAAAAATGTAGTTATAAATTAGTTTGCTTGTAAATGTTTAATTTGGTGAGAATAATGCATCTATCTTACAAGAAAAATCACATCATTTGTAAGAAATTTTGAAACAGAACAAATAATCTAAAACAAATCGTAAGAGCACCTAAAAAAGAATTATTATTTAAAAATATAAAACAAAATATTATGTTGTAAACCAAATAAAATAGAAATAACCATTTGAGACATACATTATAAATATAAAGCAAACCCTAAAAACTAAATATGATCCACAGTTAAAGATCCAAAATGCAATAGTAAATAAGTGTACCAAACTCAGTAACAAACTGAACTAAGAGAAACACAATAATTTTTTTTATCTTCTTCTTTTTTCTCTGTTTTACTTTTTGGTTTTTCTTATTTGTCGTCTTTTCTTTAATTTTTTCATCTTCTTTCACCTTTATTTCTCCTTATACTCCTCGTTTTCTATCACTCCATCTTTTCCACCCAATCATTCTCTATCTATCTATCTATCTCTATCACTCTCTCTCTCCCCCCCTTTATCTCTTTCCATCCCTCGCTCTCCATCTCTCCCCCCCCATTTCTCTTATTCTTGCTCTCCATCCCTTCCTCCTCTAAACACAGTAGGAAACTCGATGGAAAGTCCCTCTACCTTAAC